>NC_081172.1:33856463-34003963 GCF_012432095.1 Onychostoma macrolepis
TGCAAATAGTTTGACAACACATGCGGCAAATACTCAAAATACAGAAATGTGCTGCAAATACTCGCAACACAACCAAATACAGAAAGACCACAATGGAAATGTTTCAAGGGGACCCCACAACCCTTACAAAAGTTAACAATGGCTTTATTATAGAAAGTGAAGTGTTTTTGGCATATTGATTACCATTTGTATAACCACAGTTGTACAAGTACCATGGTTAAACTATGGTTAGTTTAGCAAAACGTCTCGGTTACGTAGGTAACCCCCGTTCCCTAAAGGAGGGAACAGAGATGTTACGTCAGAGTGACTGGCGCAAATTAGATCTTGCCCGAGAGCTCAATCACCTTCGAGTGTTAACAAAACAAGCCAATGACAGTTGGCATGCGTGCTTTGCATCACACACCCCGTCCCGCAGCACGGATATAAAAGGAGAGCGCGTGCAGACGCACATCAGTTTTTCGCTGAGGAGCCGAGACGGTGTGCCTCGGCCATACAGGGGTGGTACAGCAACTGTGGTGACAGGACGTAACGAGGGTTCATAGGTAACCTTCAGGGAATGAGGGTTACCTATGTAACCGAGACCTTCCCTTTCAGTCAGTCACGTTCGACGTTACGTCAGAGTGACTGACGCAAATGGGATCCCTATGAAAACGCCACTATTGCTGACCCTCTCCAGTGCCCTGCGGAAGCTGGCAAGTCCCCCCATGCCAGTTGGGACGGAAGATAGGACAGAGCTTAGGCAGAGATGACAGCCACTGATGTTCCATACAGTGGATATTGGATAACACTGGGAAAGCGTACTACAAGTAGGGGAACGCTACGGAAGTCACATCCTGTGTAAAGGAGGTACCATGTGGAGATTACACATATGGACTGGCCAAGGGCAGTACTACATATGGAAGTCTCTGAGGTAGACTCAGCCAGCCTGGGGTGAGATCAATACACAGCAGAGACGGCAGAAGGTCTCTGCCTGGGAAAGACACTGGCTCACCGTGAGGGGAGCCGTACCGTGGAAGAATACACATGTGGGATCGCCCGAAGGGGAATCACTACACACGGGGCACCTAGCCCAGCACAAGGGCTGACCTTGGGCATACACACGAGTGCTGGACCTGGCGTCTGGCGCTCCGCCACACCTGACTGCAGAGGGTGCGGGAGGAACTTCAACAGGGTTCGCCAAGGGGAACTGTAAAGCAGTAAAAGCGCACGTATCCGGTCCGTAGAGGGGAATGGCGCAGCAAGCGTGATCGACACTGAGTGGTTACTGGCCACCTGAGGCAAGAACATGGGAAGACACAGGCTTTACATGGAGATTATAGAATCTCGCAAACATATTAGGTGTCGCCCAGCCGACAACTCTACAGATGTCTGCTATCGAGGCGCCCCACGCCAATGCCCAAGAAGATGCCACACCTCTCGAAGAGTGTACTCTTACGCCAAGGGGGCACGGTAAGCGCTGGGCCTGGTATGCCAAGACTATAGCCTCCACTATCCAATGGGAAAGTCTCTGTTTGGAGACAGCCTTTCCCTTCTGCTGTCCTCCAAAGCAGACAAAGAGCTGGTCTGAGGTCCTGAAGCTCTGCGTGCGGTCCACGTAAACATGCAAGGCGTGGACGGAACAGAGCAGAGCAATGGCTGTGTCTGCTTCCTCCCGGGGCAGCGCTTGCAAGTTCACCACCTGATCCCTGAAAGGCGTGGTGGGAAGTTTGGGCACATATCCGGGCCAGGGCCTCAGGACAACGTGAGAGTCACCTGGTCCGAATTCTAGGCACGAATCGTCTACCGAAAATGCCTGCAGGTCCCCTACCCTCTTGCCCGAGGCCAATGCAATGAGGAGCACTGTCTTTAAGAAACTTAAGCTCTACTGACTGCCGAGTAGGGATGCAACGATACCATTTTTTCAGAACCGATCCGATCCCGAAAATTCTGAGAATCTGCCGATACGATCCAATCCGATACAAGCACAGTTTTTTTTTAAATCAGTGGAGAATTTCTATACTTCTCTGTGTTGACCTGATCGTCACTCTTTTGTGTGTTAAACACAATCTACTACATATAGATAACTTCATTTTAATGAAAAATAACATATTAAAAAAATATATAATCATAATCTATGACATAAATACTATTATAAACTAGGTTAGTGCATAATTCAGCAGCAAAATATACTCTAGAAAAATCATGGGTGCACAATAATTTTATAAAACGTAGTGAAACATTTTTATTTACAAATAAAAGTGAATAAGTGTAGGACTAAATCTGGTAAAATGGTACACATTGCTCTTTGTTTTGTTGTAAAATACATTCATGAAAAAACAAACAAATGCATTTATATATAAATATACACGGAGTCACAACGTGCAGGCTGCGCAGCCCTCCGAGTCCGCATAGAAAAGTTCAAAGTACAAAGGGAAAAGATATTGATGCGTAGTGTACTAAATCTGTGCGTTAGTTTACTTTTCTTTTAACAGTTTTAGACCTCAGTTACCGTGTGCTCTTGGAGAGAGTTTGACTGTAGTAACCGAACATGACACGCAGTTTGATTGCTGAATGGAGGATGGCAGACAGACGCAACGGAGAGAAGAGTTTACCTGAACTCAAATTTAACGACTTGAATATTCATCTGTACCTTAGATTAAACTATGGAACAGCTTCAGAACACTTGAAATATAGTGCACAAAACTTTATGGTGATTTGTAATGTTTTTGTGTCTTTCGTGGGGCTCAACAATAACACAGAATTTTATACGCACAATATCGGATTTGGATCGGCGTCGTCTGACCGATACCCGATCCGCAGAAAATTACCATATCGGAGCCGTTACCGATCGTTAGTATCGGATCGATGCATCCCTACTGCCGAGGCTCGAAGGGCTCCTCCTTCAAGACCGTCAGGACCTAGGGGAGATCCCAAGAGGGTACCAGATCCCAAGAGGGTACCTCTGAGGAACCTGATGACCAAGTCGTGCTTCACCACAGACTTGCCGTCTACTGCATCGTGATGTCCGGCAATAGCGGCAACATACACTTTGAGAGTGGAGGGAGACAGTCATTGCTCCAACCCTTCTTGCAGAAAAGAGAGCACGACCACGATTGGGCATCTACAGGGGTCTTCCTGGTGGGAAGAACACCTATCGACGAACAGGTTCCACTTCAGCCTGTAAGCGTGTCCTGTAGACGGGGCTCTAGCTGAAGTGATGGTGTTTACTACCGCTGGAGCTAGCCCACCTAGAACCTCCACGTCCCGTCCAGGGACCATAGGTGGAGATTCCACAGGTCTGGACGCAGGTGCCAGAGGGTGCCCCCTCTCTGAGAAAGGAGATCCCTCCTCAGAGGAATTTGCCAAGGAAGGGCTGTCACGAGGAGCATCAGTTCTGGGAACCAAGTCCGATTGGGCCAGTATGGTGCCACTAAAAGGACCTGCTCCTCGTCCTCCCTGACCTTGCACAGACTCTGTGCAAGAAGGCTCACTGGGGGAAACGCATACTTGCGTAGGCCCCGAGGCCAGCTATGTGCCAGTGCATCCGTGCCGAGGGTCCCCTCGGACAGGGAGAAAAACAGCTGGCAGTGGGACGTGTCCGGGGAGGCAAACAGGTCTACCTGAGCGTCTCCAAAGCGTCTCCAAATCAGCTGGACTGTCTCGGGGTGGAGTCACCATTCTCCCGGAAGGGCGGGCTGACGTGAGAGCTCGTCGGCTGCACAATTGAGCTCGCCTGGGACATGAACGGCGCAAAGCGACCTCAGATGCTTCTGACTCTAAAGGAGGAGATGGCGGGGCGAGTTGCGACATGCGACGGGAACGTAGACCAACGCTGAAGCAGTCTCATATGAAGCAATCCGAGCGCCGTGACAGCGGCTGCGGATGCCATAAGCCCCAGGAGCTTCTGAAACGGTTTCAGTGGAACCACCCTTTTGCACTGAAAAGACTCCAGGCAGTTCAGCATCGACTGAGCACGTTCTGTTGAGAGAACCGAGAAAAGAGATCCTCTGCACAGGGGAGAGTTTGCTCTTTTCCCAGTTGAGGTGGCTGAGCACCGTGTCCCTGTGTTCGCACAGCTGCACTCGAGACTGGGCCAGTATAAGCCAGTCGTCGAGGTAGTTGAGGATGTGAATGCCTCTTTCCCTTAATGGAACAAGGGCTGCCTCCACGACCTTGGTGAAGACACGAGGCGACAGGGACAGCCCAAAGGGGAGGACTTTGTACTGATATGCTCGCCCTTCAAACGCGGTTGTGTCGAGGGAGGATCGAGACATGAAAATGCGCATCCTTCAGGTCGATCCCTGCGAACCAATTGAAAGGATGGATGCATTGAAAGATCCTGAATCCAACATCCTGAATGGAAGCTTGTGGAGGGCCCGGTTCAGAACGCGCAGTTCCAAGATTGGTCGAAACCCACCGCCTTTCTTGGGTACGATGAAGTAAGGGCTGTAAAACCCTGACCTTATCTCGGCTGGAAGGACCTGCTCTATCGCGTCCTTCGCCAGCAGGACCGCGATCTCTGCACGCAAGACAGGAGCATCTTTGTTCAGCACAGAAGTGAACCGAATGCCCCTGAACTTGGGAGGGCGCCAGGTGAACTGAATCGCATGGCCGAGTCTGACAGTTATCGTGAGCCAGCGAGACGGTCCGGGGGGGTGCTAGCCGGGCCCCCAGAGACCGAATAAGCGGGACTAGGGGAACCACCAATGTACCCACAGTGGCGCAGCAAAGTGGAACACAGGGACCTGACCTAGAAGGCACTGTATCCCAGAGTGGGGTCTGAGTGCGCGGTGCGACACTTACCAGGCTCCACGGTTGGGCAGGGGGCGCATGAGGAGACATCACATCTTTGAACCGGACCCTGTTGCCCACTGGCGAAAGGAAATGGGGACGGAAGTGTGGAGACTGTCTCTCGTGCACTGCCATCCTCACCCTCTTAGGACCCGGAGAGAAAGGAAACTGCTCTTTTTTTGAGGTTTTGGGTACCACTGGCTGGGGAACCAGTGGCGGAACAGAACAAAAAGGAAACAAAAGATTCTTCACCCGGCCCTCCTCCGGGGGAAAGAGTGGTGCGGTGACCATCTCGTGAAGAGCAGGATCCAAAGATTCCGGGTCGCCCGTCTCAGGGACGCCGCTTTTTCCTGTTTCCCGTGCAGCCCGACGCTTTCGGCGGCCCAGGAAATTATAGCGGTCAGCTCTGGATCTGACTCGGGCGACGCCACTCTTCCTAACGGAGGCAGCGCAGCCGAATTGTCATCTCCAGAGCCTAGCTCGTCCCCCGATGCAGCAATCGACATCCTGTTGTCCGCTGATGCTCTGAACGAGATGCTGGGCCTCGCCCTGTCCGAGGACCCAGCCAGCTCGTCCGGGAACACCAGAGGATGCGAAGTGCAGGAGGAATGAGAGGCCCATGGAGACGCACTCGATGGAAAAACTCTCACCGTTATCCTCAGATCACCCTGACCATGAGCCGAAGTAGCCCTCTCCTGCTGAGAGACGGAGGAACTAGAACGGGGCACAGCAAGGGGGATACCCCCTCGTTTGACGAGGAGGTATCTGGACCGCAACATCGCGATGGTCATGTTCCCGCAATGAGAACATGACTCATCCACGAGCGCAGCCTCAGCATGCTGATAGCCCAAGCATGAGACACAGCGATCGTGACCGTCAGATGAAGCCAGGAAGCGACCACATCCAGAAACACACGAGCGGGAAGCCATCTTTAAAAAGACGCCCGTTGCTCTTGGAGCTCATGTAGATATTGCTCTTTTAGAGAAGCGCTGAAGTGCTGCGACCGCAGAATGAAGAGCTGCAGCACGCCGTCAGAGGAAGCAGCACTAGACAGCAACCCCGCTGACGCGGCGCAACACCAACACTGTTGTTTGCTGTCTTGCAGACACTCTCGGAGATTTGCACTGAAAGGCTCGGATCCGAAGCAAAAAGCTGATGTACGTCTGCACACGCTCTCCTTTTATACCCACGCTGCAGGGCGGGTTGTGCAATGCAAACACGCACGCCAACTGTCATTGGCTTGTTTTGTTACCAATCGAAGGTGATTGGGCTCTCGGGCGAGATCCCATTTGCATCTGTTACTCTGACGTAAAGTTGAACGTGACTGACTGAAAGGGAACCATGGTTAATTTGTGGTTACCCTGGTTTAACTATAGTAACCATGTTTTTTTTTGTTTTTTTTTATAGTAAAACCATGGGTAATTTTCGTAAGGGAAGTCGTTTCAGTTACAGTAATTGTATTTTGTCATCTTATTTAGACTAATAATATACAAAAGTTAAGGAATCATATGATCAGGATTGAAAACCTCACCTTATAGAGTAGACATTGATAAGTATGTCCTAGGCTTGTCGCTTGTTGTTCCCTTAATCATTTCCTATGTGGTCTGTGAGTATTTGCAGCGCGTTTCTGTATTTGATTGTGTTGCAATTATTTGCAGACCACGTTTTGTCAGATTGATGAAGATGTTTTCTTAATTTGCTGGTGTTTTTTTTTTTTCTATTTGCATGTGTTTTTCATTTGCAGCTCTCTTGGCCACCGTAGTTCATGAATTAAAGGATGTGTACTGAGCACAATGAATGCACCTAATGCTGCTGTCATTTGTTTGTTTCATTTTCACCACAATCATTTGTTTTCTATAATATTTTTTCCTGTATTTTCCTAATGACAGTTTTATGATTAGTTTATATACTACAAACACTTTTTTTTTTCTTTTTTTTTTTATCACAGAATAATATCAGAATAGTTTCCATACAGTAAATGTTATGTAAATTAGCACTGCATTATTCATTACCTGGAGATGACTTGAAAAACTCTTATAAACCATATATTGGTGCAAGCGTGTGTTTATTGTCTTCACGTTTCATCAGTTAAAATGTTTCTGCTTTTTATTCAGCTTAGCTACAGTGATAGATGGATGCCTTTGTCGATATTAAAGGTCCCATGGCATGAAAATTTCACTTTATGAGGTTTTTTAACATTAATATGAGTTCCCCTAGCCTGCCTATGGTCCCCCAGTGGCTAGAAATGGCGATAGGTGTAAACCGAGCCCTGGGTATCCTGCTTCGCCTTTGAGAAAATGAAAGTTCAGATGGCCCAATCTGGAATCTTCCCTTTATGTCGTCATACGGGGAAAGGTTACCTCCCCTTTCTCTGCTTTGCCCGCCCATGAGAAAATGAGCTACTACCTTGCGAGGCGAGCGCAATATTTTTTTTTCCTCGAGAGACATCATGGCTTGCACACGAGCGAAGCATAATAGTTGCTCAGTGTTTGATGTACAAATGAACACCAAAGTATTTTTTTAGTTCCTTCATCCGAGCCTATGGCTAGCATTAGCTACATGCTAATAACTGTAACAGCATACATAAACAAACCAGCTAAAGTACCCTATCCAGACACAATATTTTAAACTAACCATTCGGAGACGTCCTGCTGTAGCCGCTGAGTTGCAGCTTCTTCATCCGGTGCTTCTCCATCAGGATCAGATTCTGGGTCAAACTGAAAAGCTTGAAGGACTGTGTGTCTACGAGCCATTGCGATACATCCACTGTCAACATTAGCGCATGGTAGCGCAAGCTGGTTAAGGCCACACACCCACCCTCCACTTGCCCCGCCTCTCTCCTCCTCATTAGCATTTAAAGCTACAGACACAGAAATGGCACATCCTAAGGAAAGCTCACATTAGCACTCCGTAATGTTCACATCGCCTCATGCTGGAAAAAAATGACCTGTCTCTTTGCATTTAAAGGGATAGTTCACCCAAAAATGAAAATTCTGTCATTAATTACTCGCCCTCATGTCGTTCCAAACCCCAGTACCGCCGCTCCCTATACGCAGAGTACGCAGTTTGCGTAGGGCACCAACTCCCAGGGGGGCACCATCCCAGTTGCTTAAAAAAAAGTGACGCGCCATTCCCACACCCGCAACCGCTCACACCTCATGTTTGCGGCTGAATGCAAATGATCATAATTGATGGATAACTATGCCCGTGAAAAGACATCAGCAACGCCAAGAGAAGGAAAAAAAGATGAAAACGAAGCCCGAGCATCACTTTCAGGTAGGCTACATTCAAAATCCTGTGAAACTTTTTCGGGTGTTGAGGTCAATAACGTGTTTTAATGTCGGTAATAATTTCACCACCACCAACGCATCTAACTTTCTCTCTGAGTTTCAATTACAAAAGTTAGCCATGGTTTTAACACGAATAAAAATAAATAAACAAAAAAAATCATGGTTCTTGTAGCCATGGAAACCGCAAATTAACCATGGTTTTGTTACTTCAAATAATAATATACAAAGAAGTATTAAGATAATATTTTTGTGGTTATAAAAACAAACCTAAGCCAATGACTTAAAATGCATTATATAAAAACAATGAGGCAACCCTGCTGAAAAAAATGAATCACAAATACCATTACAAACATTACAAACAATCAACTTTTAACCATTAAAAAACGTTCTGTAGTGTGTTTTGGGACATATTCTATTAGGATTTAGAAGGTGACCAATTACCATAACCAGTAAAACCATTACAAATTGTGTGATGGTGTCCATTGTTTTTTTTTCTTTTGTTGTTGTTTTTTTTTAATCAACATCACGTTATTACAAATGCCTGCAAAGGGAACGAAAGGCCTGGTAATTGCTTGACAATTGTAAAGTTACACTTACAGGACGATCAAGTCCTTGTCTAATAGGCTATTGACCCAACATTTGATTCAAATATCCGCTTAATCTCTCATTTTTGGCCACCTTTTTGCTATAGATCAGTGGTTCCCAACCACACTCCTGGAGACCCCCCAACATTGCACATTTTGCATCTTTCCTTTGTCTGACACACCCATTTCAGGTCTTGTAGTCTCTACTAATGAGCTGATGATCTGAATCAGGTGTGTTTGATTAAGGAGACATGGAAAACCTTTGAAAAACATTTGAAGTTTTGGGGGGCCTCCTGTATCGTGGTTGGGAACCACTGCTATATGACATATAGATGAATTGTAATTGTAAATAATACAGTTTAATTACAATTTATTTATTTATTTACTTTTATATTTTATTAAAGTTCTATTTCGACCCCTATAGTAGGTATTTTTGTTTACTTCCATAATATTTGAGGGAGGGGGCACAACAATTCAATCCTGCTTAGGGCACCCATTTGGCCAGCAGCGGCCCTGCCAAACTCGTAAGACCTTTGTTCATCTTCGGAACACAAATTAAGATATTTTTTATGAATTCCGAGAGCTTTCTGACCCTCCATAGACAGCAAGGGTCCTACCACAATCAAGGCACAGAAACGTAGTAAGGACATCGTTAAAATAATCCTTGTGACATCAGTGGTTCAACCATAATTTTATGAAGCAACAAGAATACTTTTTGTGTGCAAAGAAAACAAAAATAATGATTTTATGCAACAACTCATCTACTCCGCATCACCCTGGCACCATCACAATACATGCGTGTGCATTCCTCTGCAGGTAAATAAGTGTTCTGAAGATGAATGAATGTCTTACTGGTTTGGAACGACATGAGGGTGAGTAATCAATAACATAATTCTCATTTTTGAGTGAACTATCCCTTTAAATCTAGATTTATTCAGACTGGCCCTTGAAAACCTCTATGTGAACACAGCTGCATGAAAAAATGTGGTGGACAAATTTACATTTTATTAAAAGTGGGGGGACATGTCTCCTGTGTTCCTCACATGTTCTACGCCCATGATTCAGTGTGTCCTGAGCTTAGGAGCAGATTATTGATGACATTTTATAAATCTTGTACTGTTTGGATATGAAAAGATATTTATTTATTTTTGCTGTTCTACTGCATTTGATCATATAAATCATGATAAAATTCCCCATGGGTTTCACATTTTAATTATCACTAAAACCGTATTTGATTACAGCGATTTTTCAAAAGAGTACTTTGAGGTTTCAAAAGAATATATGAATAAATTAATTATATGAATGTACCTCTGAAGGTTTTGACTGTCTTCAAAAAAGATTTGATGGCATTTTCTTTTCATCTTCACTCTATGTAATACCTAATAAAGTAGTGTTCTTAATCGCAATGTTCCTTTGTCCACGGAGGTTACGGGAAACAGCTGTAATTCTGCTGTTCCATCAGCGCCACCTGCTGTCAGAGAGTGGATTTACAGAGACTTACATTCACATTCAGTCTGTGTGCAGTTTCTGTCTGGCCAGAAAACGGACCGAATTTGCATGCCCTGCTGTAGATTTTGACTGGTTGATGAAAAACAAGCTTATGTGGATTCTACACATTTAAACAATTCGGATAAGTTATCTAGAATTATTTATGGAGCAGATAAAATACATATAATAATTTATTATTCAGTTATCATTTTCACTTAACCCTTTTCTTTATTTAAAGGCTGAAATGTGAGGTTTTCTATTTTATGAAACTTTTTCAAAGCTTTATTTGAACATTTCGTACATGCTATTAGATAAACTGTTGTCAGTTATGTTGTCATTTAAAATCCGGACATCATTGGTAATGTTATTGTTTTAGTGTTCATGCCAGGGGTGTCAAACTCAGCTCTTGGAGGGCCACAGCTCTGCAGAGTTTAGTTCCAACCCTGCTCCAACACACAAACCATGTAGTTTTCAAATAAGCCTAAAGTAAATGACATGATTAGCTGGATCAGGTGTGTTTAATTAGGGTTGCATCTAAACTCTGTAGGGCTCCGGCCCTCCAGGAACTGAGTGAGTTTGACACCCCAGCTTTATGCAAACAAAAAGTAATTTTAAGATTTTAAATATAAAACTTGGTGAAACAATTTATGTGTCAGTATTTATAATATTTAGTATTAGTATGTAATATGTCCAGCATTTTAACAATACCGCGATAACACAGATAACCTTGATAATTTTAATAATTCACAATGATCATGATAAGAAATTTTTTTTATCTCTAGTGGAATCTTTAGGAAGTGAATGTTCCAGTGCTCTGGAAGGATTTTGTGATTGAGACAGTGATCTACTGAACTAGGATCTGATTGAGACGCAGCCACTGTTAGTCAGTATAGATCCAGACCTTCCATTCATCACAGTGCACTGACAATACACACATCACTCTTCCTCCTCTCTTCTGTTTTTTTTCCCCAATGTTGTGAAGACCTACGTGTTTTCTAGGATGCACTTTCACTTTCTGATCAATTTTTAAAGTTCCTCTGAGGATAACAGAAGAAGAGCCCTTGAGAAAGTCTCCTAATGGAGGAGGAATGAGGTGCACTTTCCCAAGCTTTAAATGGCTCGGTTGAAAGCAAAACCGTCCTTAAAGTTCTGCTTCTAAAAGCCCATCCGCCGCGAGCGTCCCATCCTGTCCTCCGGTTTATATAAGGCATTCATGAGGGCACTAGTGACCCAAATGTTGTTGGAAAAAAAGTCGGTTTTCACTTATTGGCACCATGGCCCTGATTTGTTAATTGCATGTTTCCGGCTGTTGGCATGAAGCTGTCCCGGAGGTGAAGCACTTCAGACGTGAGGCGTTCTCCAGGCCTGCCCTGTCCCACCTGTCTCAGCCGCTCGTGTCTCCCACCCGTCTCCGCCAGCCACGCCGCTCCTGTTTGTTTGCAGCCTCCAAAGAGAACGCCGCGTCGCGCCCGTCACAAATTAGCACAAGTCAAGTCAGATTAATTAATTTCTAGCTAGCACGATTAGCCGAGGAGTCACGTCAAATTAAACTTCAAATTAGTGCTAATGCCTCCCAGGAGAGGCCATGTAGAGAGCTTCAGCTGCGTCCGTGACGGAACAGGCCCTCTGGCACCACGGCTGACTTTTGACATT
Source organism: Onychostoma macrolepis (assembly GCF_012432095.1). Classification (NCBI taxonomy): domain Eukaryota; kingdom Metazoa; phylum Chordata; class Actinopteri; order Cypriniformes; family Cyprinidae; genus Onychostoma; species Onychostoma macrolepis. The sequence goes on from NC_081172.1 coordinate 33,868,249, forward strand.
GCTTCTGTCTTTCATCTCAACTTTATTCTGATCGCGATTCCTTCTGAAAGTCACTGAAACGGCCGTTCTGAGCTGAAGCGAGTGGAAAATAGCGGAAGACATGAATCTGATAAAGAAGCATTGCCAATGCTGGGTAGTAACTGATTACATATAATCTGGATTATGTAACCAGATTCCAAAAAATAAGCACTTGTAATTAGATTAAATTACATTTTAAAATACTCGTAATCAGACTACAGTTACTTTTTTATTGATTACTTGATTACATATATTCACACAATAGCAATAAATTATTCATAATTTATTGATTCTCCCTAAGTCCTTTTCATCTTTTAAATTTTACATTCTAAAATGCCATCCAGGTAAACAAAATATTTCATTTTTAGTAAGTGTTTTTTTCTGATTAAAATTTTTATGACTTCAGTAATTATTAGCTTTTCATTAAACTCACAAACCCCCTGCAGTTCCTTCATAAACCCCAGTTTGGGAAACCTTAACCGTAATGCTTAATTCACTTTATGTTGTTAATAACAATGAATGGAATATATTTTCTTTGCATTTTAATATCTATATGGTACAATATTACCCTATTTAAATCAATGTGGTAAACGGGTTATGTGAAAAGTAATCTAAAAGTAATCAAAAAGTAGTCTGATTATGTTACCTAAAATGTGTAATGTAATGGATTACATTTCTAACTACAATATTTGTCATGTAATTTGGAATCAGTAACGGACTGCAATTTATATTGCAAACATTGCAAAACAGTTTCTGAATGGACATGGATATGGATGGACAGACAAAAGGTAAAGGCAGTTCAGCTGAAGAGAGAAAGACAGGACAGAAAGTGATAGGAGAGAAGTGAGATTCAAAGGAGATAAGACAACAAAGAGCTTCGGAATCGTCTGTAAGTGTAAGAAGACATTTTTCATACTGTCATCAATTAGAAGTCAAAGTATCCAGCCAAGTTTCCACATCTTTTGAAAAGCAACAAAACAGATTTTTTACTGAAAGGAAAAAAAAAAATTACACCAGCACGGCTTTGGAGGTCTAAAAGCCACTTGACTTAAGTCACAAATGTGATTTCACATTATCAAAGGTTTGCAACTCGACTTGGACAACACTGACTTGTTAATAAGGCTGATTATTTTGTGTTACAGAGACTGATGGGATGTTGAGCGATAGAAACGGAGAAATGCTCCAGTTCCAATGCGAGACAGCAGCAAATGAAATGAAATGACCCGAATTAACTGCTGTATAATGAACTATTGAACCACACGCTTCACAACATCATTTTCGGTGCAAAGACAAATCAAGATTGACCCAGCACCGGTTAGGGTTAAAGGTCATGGGTCAGAGGTCACCTCACAGCTGCAGTAGATGTTTGTGTGCGGTAACAGCAATGATAACGATACTTAATGATTGCCAAGATCACGTTAGAGACTACACTATTGTTATCAAACAGAATGCTGTAGATTAATGATTTTTTTTTTTCCAGAATCACTGGGATCGGCTCCAGATGGCCAGTCCAATACAGAAAACCCTTCACTCGTTTCTACTGTATTTCTATAGTATCACGGCTCATTGGGTGGCTGGTGCAGATCCAAGTCCACAGTTCAACATTCTGAAAGTGAAAAGATCAAGAGCAAAACAACTGCAGTGCAAAGGGCATCAGCCGCAGTTCAGTGCATGCATGCTGCAGTGAATAAATATGATCGGTGATTATAGAGACACACACACACGCACACACATACACACAGAATCTCCCAGGTGGCCAAATTGTCTTCTGGCCAATAATCCTCTCTGCATTGTGTCGGCCCCCACTCCCGCGGCCCCGGGCTCCTGCGTCTCCGAGTCGGGCACACAGCTTCTTCCTGGCAACACAAAGAGCACTTCTGTCATCGGCATGACAATGGCAATGTAGGATGATTGGCAGATTATGAAATGGACCAATGGCAAAGCAGGGAAGGGTTGCCAAGTGATTGAGAAGCTTCTGGACCTCCAGTTTCTGACCTCGGGTCAGTTTCTCAGGGGAACAAAGTGACTTTTGGCCAGCGATTCCATATAACGCAACACTACATCAACGACGTCATGTTCTCCGTACGTCTTTCTAGGAAGGCCAGACACATCTAGATCTCACTAACCCACCCGTTCACATACTGTATGTTTGATTAATAAATATTCATACCCTGCTGTCGCATGATGGATGACGAGCGAGTGGAAGCTATACGCCGAGATTCAGAGAGTCGGAGACGAGGCCGCATGGGTGGCGCAGGAGGTTTCAGGATGGAGAAAAGAAAGCTTCTTTTCTTGAAGTGACACTTGATAGATGAGCAAACATCCCTACAAACCCTCAGTGTCAACAGACTGTCAACACTTCTATTGAAAACACTACATAATGCATTTAATTATCGATAGGAACGAACTCTTTCGTTTAGAGATCAGTGCACGTGCACAAGTTTAGTTTTCACATTTTCGAAAACGTTTGTCAATGACTCGTTACGTGTTGCCAAAACCATAGATTTGAGCTGCTATATGGCAACACTGAGGTTAACAGTAATGAGTCAGACTGTGCTTTATTCTACTAATATGTGTTGAGTTGAAATTATGAATCTGCATTTTAATGAGCAGCAGTGAGCATCATGCGTGCCAGTCTGTGCCACCCCGTGTCCATCTGTTGTGCGCCAAATCATCTTTCCTCTCGTTTTAGAGGCCATTTGGAGTGAAAATCTCAGACGAGGCTATCGAGCAGTGTGTGTGTGTGTGTGTGTGTGTACGTGAAGGCAGGGAAGTGGGAGGGCAGAGGACTTTATTCAGCTCAAGTGCGGGTGGCCGTGGGAGATCGCAGGTCGCTCGACTGCCATTAATCACGGCCGACGGCTCTCTAGTTTTCGATCTGCATGTGAAAGGAAATGCACACATTGTTTATGCTTTGACTGGTGCCATTATTTCAGTCCTGTGAGAGAAGTTTACTCTGGTCATCATAAATGAAATGGAAACAATCAGTTTTCTCCTCCAGTGAGCGATGATATCAGCACACTGGAGGCCTGTTAACACTGACATGAGATCATCCTCACTAAACACAGAGAACTGGAGAAATACAGACGTTTGAGTTTTTCAGGATGGCAGTATCGCTCGGTTTTTAATGCTATTTAATCAGGGGTGATTTTTACGACAGTGGTTTGGGTCTGAAACAAATACAGAACAGAATTGTGACATTTTAGCAGCTATAATTAGCCACAGACATTTCCTGCCTGTCTATCCTGACTTAAACCAACTATTAGAAGTGCAATTTTAACTGAATAATGAGAATTAACTGACCATATTTTTATGCATTAATGCAGTAACATTTACCATTTATCTGCACATATGTATGTGACGAGGCTTTCAAAACAGATGCAGGAAAACTGGAGGTGCATCATCTCGCTCACCAAACAAGCGCCCTGTCGCACAAGAAAAACTGTGACGAAGGAGACTGCTATGTATTTGGATTGTACTCAGAAATGGTTTGGTTATTTATTAATTTAAATGTTCTTATTTTATAAGTATCAGCCTGTAGCAGATTATTAATACTTATATTGTGTACATCATATGTGATGCCTCTTATGTATGTGTATGTGTATTGTTTACTCTACGTGACCTTGTGAAATGCCCCTAGGAGACAAATAAAGTGTTTGAAATTGAAATTGGAAATTTAAATATTGTGATGTTGCGGAATCACAGCCGGCTTCAGCTTTGTTTGAATACTGTATGAATACTTCTGGCATTTCCATCACCGGTTTTGACATGATCGTTGTGTGTCATGTTAAGAGTGACACAAAAGACAACTTGAAATCCAATTTGAGCAGCCAGAGTTTCAAAACTGAGATACATCTGTAAAAATCTGATTCAAATCGCATTTTAAACCATCTCATATGTGGTTTGAGTTTTTTGAGATTTGAAAAAAGCTGATGTGGGTTTTTTCTTTTTCTTTTTTCTGTTCAGACTTTCAGTAACCCATCTGGATAATAACTGGATATGTAAAAAGTCGAAATTTTGCTGTCAGATTATAGGGAAAAAATGTCCTCACAAAGATGGCGATATGCAAAATCCTTGACTTTGTTGGGACATTTTTTTGCTCCCCATGAGGAAAACAGATTATAAATCATACAGAATGAAGTGTTTAGCGAATGTAAAAATGCCTGTAGTTTTGTGTGAGAGGTTTAGGTGTAGGGTTAGGGTTAGGGGATAGAAAATACAGTCTGCACGCCTATGGAATGAACCCATAAAACATGGAAACACAACATGTGTGTGTGTATGTTCTCTTTTCCTCATTAATTGTATTTTGATGTTCTTTTTAGTATTTTCAGAAAGAAGTGTGCCAGGAACCGTAGCACAAACACACCACTGACTGTGTGAATGCGAAGAGAACTGCACTGTTTTATTCAGGTCACATTTTGGTGCTCAAAAAAGGAATTAAAAAAATAGCAGGATTTATGCATTTGTTTCACATTCATACGTCATACAAAAAAAACATTCTTCATTCAAAGCTCTGCTGGATGAAATAGTTCATTTGCACAACATTTCCCAGCTGGGACTAACATGACCTCTTGCTTCCTCATATAAATATAAATGTAATGCAATACCTTCTGGAAAACAACTTGCAAGGAAAAACTTGCAGGCAAACCGCTTGTATTGTGTTGATTTCCACAAATAGTTGTGAGGTTTTGAGCTTGCATGTCAAACTCTGTCTTCATGTGTGTGTTTGTTAGGGGTGATGTCCGACAGGCAGTTCGGGACTCAGTTTGTGTGCAGTGTGGTGGCGTCTCACGTCAGTCACCTGCCCTCCACGAGCCTCAGCTTCATCTGGATCGCTCCTCCGCCCGGCACCGGCTGCGTCAACTTCATGTGAGTCACGCATCCGACATATACATCTCATACAAACCACACGCCTCTATTTCAGGCACGAGGAACAACTCACAAGAAATCTGACATCATGAGGCAGGTTCTTCACGAGTGAGTGAATCCTGAGGCTCACCTGAGAGATCGTTGTGTTTGCATAAAACATGCCCGGCCCGCTTCCAGAAACCAGACCCTTCTCTGACGTAGGTTTGTATGCAGTTTCAGAACAACAGAAGGTCAGACCAAAAAAAAAAAAACCTTCTGCCAAGAGCTTTTCCTCCACACATCTAGATGTCACTCTTCCAATTCTGAGTGCAGAATCAAGAATGAGGTTAGCAAACATGATCAGGTGTGAATATTCATGCTGCCTTCACATGTTATCAGAACGATCAGTTTCCTAGTCAGAAATTGGACATGAACGGCCTCTCGAGTCACTTTTAAGACTTCATGGGAAACCTTGAGATCATTTTGATGCAAGTTTCCTCGTTGGATGGCCATAATCATGGCAGAGGAGAGCACTATTGCTGTAGTGACTTCTATTTGTTTTGCTGTTTAAAACAGTCATTGTTGTTACAGTCTTGAATTTTTACATATTATATATGCGACCCTGCAGCACAGAAGCAGTCATAAGCAGCACAGGTACATTTGTAGCAATAGCCAACAAATCATTGTATGGGTAAAAATTATCCATTTTTCTTTTATGCCAAAAATCATTAGGATATGATGAAGACATTTTGTAAATATCCTATCGTAAATTTATCAAAACTTAATTTTTGATTAGTAATATGTATTGCTAAGGACTTCTTTTGTACAACTTTAAACAATTTCTCAATATTTTGATTTTTTAGCACCCTCAGATTCCAGATCTTCAAATAGTTTTATCTCAGCCAAATAATGTCCGATCCAAACCATGCATCAATGGAAACCTTATTTATTCAGCTGTCAAAAATTTGACCCTTATGACTGATTTTGTGGTCCAGGGTCACATATGAGAAGCCTTTCAATGCATATTGTATTTTACACAACATAAACTGCATTTATTTAAACTTCCAGAATCATCAGACTGCTGTATATGTTTATACGGCTGTCAACGAATGGTACGCTACATTTTATTCCAAATCTGTAGGATACTAACAAAATATCTTCAATGCATTTTGACTTTAATAAGATTTCCTCAAGAAATAGGCAAGATTGAACCCGATGCCCTGCATGATTCCTGTACTTTCCAACAACACACCTGAACACGAAAGAATATGTGCAGGAATTAGTGCGCTAGGAAAAGTGCACTCAGTATAATGACAGACTGCTGAGAGATGTCTTGTTTTGTGCTTTAAATTCCACACAAAGGCAAAGTAAAGGCACTCAGCACTTCACGTCTGTTTGTGCAGATTTATAAATACACCCCGATCTCGAAGATAAATATGCCGATTTGCCAGCTCATATGGAGGCGAACAATCATTGCTAACAGCGGCGAGGTGTATGTTTGCGGTTTACTACAGCTTGGAGAACAAGCACACAGACGGTGACAGCGCCTCAGATCGTCTAGCGTGTCAATTATGCCGCTCTTCTGTCAGAGACAAACCCTTGAGAGCAGACGCTCATTTAAGAGCCGGTTTTCAGGATTCATGAAGTGGCATTTGCTGGCATACTTCACGCTTTTCCGTCTCTGTCAGGCGAGCGAGGCCGTGGGTCAGAGGAGGCTTGCGTGTGTCGGTCCCGTGCACACGCGTGCGTTCATGTCTTCCCGCCGTTTGTCACTTTGAGCGTTTATGTCAGGCGGACAGAGAGCAGCATTTCTGAGCGTTCAAGGCCGAATGTTCAGCCCTCATTCATAACCCTGCCATGAAAGCATGATGGGAAAAAGCGCCGCTGCCTCTGAGGCGAGGAGTGTTTAGGCATTTCTGTTATTACGATTAATTGTGGTGGAATGGAGTGCGGGCTGTTTGTGATGGACCATCTGTTCAGGGCAGCCTGTGTTTCTGGAACATGCAATGCAGTTATGATCTCTGTGCTTATTGTTATTTTCCTTTCCTGGAAAGAGTCAATCATATATAGTGTCTTTAGTTAAATAAACCAATTCCAGATGTCATGTGAGTGAACTGGGGCGATAAAATGACCGGCTGAAGAAGTGAAGAATGGCACAGAGATGGCGGAGGTCAGTTTGAACAAATCAAACACACAGAGAGAGAGTTTCCATTGTTTAAATGTAGAAGTTCACAGACACAACGAGCTCGACCACCAACAAACATCCAGCGCTGCACAGAGAGCGAACATTCATTTAACTCTCAGCTGTAACGCGTGAAATTCACAGACTCCAACTGAGAAAATTGAACTTTTGGCACTAACTACACAATACAGAAATATTTTCATAAATTATCTACTGATGGTATGTAGTACTTAATAATAATAAAAGTGCACTTAATTGTATGGAAAGAGTACTTATAGTGTACTTCAAATGCAAAAATTATATTTTTAAAGTACTGCACTTGCAAATGATATAATATTGATGAAATAAAAGAACACTTAAGTGTATTAAAGTGAGACACTTTTATGACTTTTAACAAGTACGCTTTTTACAGTTTTTCTCGATTGCTAACACACAATTCATGAAACAATTCACCATTTTCTCACAACTATAAACACAATCTCAGAAATACACACCAACTTGTGCAAACTTCAAACTTCCAGGTCAAAGTCAAACATTTTAGACTCAAACTTTGGCCTCAGATGACACACAAACCTGTCAAATACAAAGACTGTTTTCCTGAATAGAGAACACTAGTGAGATCAATTCAAAACACAGGAGACATTCTGTGTCTGTTACAGTCTGCAGCATAAATAGAGCGGTGCAGATACAGTGAAATTCAGCAATAAGCTGTCAGAAAAGTTTACTTTCATTACACTACTGTAAAGAGATCTTACAGTAGATGAATAGCACTAGAAGAGAAAAGTTACAGTAAAAAACAACAACAACTGAATATACAGTAAACACACATTGGAATATAATGTCATTTACTGTACAGCAATAAATAAATAAATACAGCATCCTCTGCCAAGTTGTATTACAGTATTAGTAATATCCTTACTTGTTATACTATAACAATTTCGTAGTCTACCCTGGACAGTCGACTCTCAGTTCTGCACAAATACAGGTACATGTAAGAAGTACTTGGCTACAAATCAATTCAACAGTTACGAGTTTGAGGCTGTGTGCTACAGTATTTACAGTACCCTCATCTGAAGTACTGTAATTGTAATGTGTGAGTAGTGTAAAACCCTGTAGATGATCCTGCAGACCAGCTTTCTTTATGATCATTCCATGCAAAAGAACATGATCAACTAATAGTGCTTTATATTTCATCAGCAACAAATGACCTTTGACCTCGTCCCCTTAATTTTCCTTTTCTCTTCCTGTTCCTCTTTGTCTCCCACTACCAGGATTCATTTTCCAAAACACATAATCAGCTGTGCTCTTGTTCATATCATCCTGAGATTCTGACCGCTGTGTCATTAGTTTTGCTACTGAAAGTTCACACATGGATAAATGTGTGCTATTTGAAAGTGTGTTAGCATTTGAAAAATGTGCTTAAAATGTATAGTGTTTTGCTGATTGTAGAGTATGAATGACAAAAGTGTTCATGGATTTTGAGAAATGTGGTCATTAGCCCTATTTGGACGGTAATTGTTTCTCAGGGGGACATACAGTAAGTGATTTTCACCATATACAGGGGGTAGTTGGTGACTTTAATGCCGTCCGAATCCAGGATGTTGGTGTTTTTCTCTCACCACCCCCGTAAAAATCCCCGGCCGAATTGCCTACTGTTTTTTGACAAACACAAAGGTCGTGTGGTAATTTAATTGCGGTCCGAATCCACATCTCTGAGTTTAAATCGTTTAAACCCTTTTTGAGCACCCCCGAACACCGTACGGTAACTGTTGTACTTCGGTGTAATTTGCATACATATTTATTTCTGAAATGCTGGAAAGTATTTAAAAGAACAATACTTCATAACTGCTCCACCACAGCGACTGGGAGCAGAAAGAGAAGAAAAGCACATAAACATTCGAAATGGGTCTTTATTATGGCAGCAGCCATAAAATGTATTGCAGAAGGTATGCAATACATTTTTAAAATGTGTATTATAAACAGATATATATATATATTGTGTATAATTAAATACAACTATAGCGCGTCTATTTTCCTATTTTTAAACAGGAGATTTAAATAATCAAATAATAAATAGGATTATACATTATAAAATATGCTTAGAATAATAAGAATACATTTTACATAATAATATAAAAAGTATTTTTAAATACATTTTATACAATAATAAGAAATTATAAATAAAAATCATGTGACTGGCCACGTGAGCAGCGCGTTCCCGGGTTCGTAGAATCACAGAACTGTGAATAAATCACCATCCGAATCCATGAGTTTTATCACTGAGGTGATATGTAAATTTATTTTATACAGACTTCCATATGAGAAACAATTACCGTCTCAATCGGGCTATTGAATGCATTTTGTCTGAAAGCAATGAAAAATCATTCACAGTTTGTTTAGCAATAAATGTGGCTTCAGTATTGAACAATGCTTGTTAGCAATTGAAAATAAAAACCTGTAATTCCTGTTAGATTTGTGTGTGTTACATAGTGGATTGTGTGTTGTGTTTTACAAAAAGTGTTTTATGAAATTGAAAACTGAGTCAAAGGCTGAGAATTAGTGTATGGTTTTGCAGATTTGGTGAGTGCTTCTGCTGTTTGAGTGACAGCTTTCAGAAACTGTGTGACAAGGAAAGATTCTGTGTGAAAGCAGGATCTGGATATCTCTTCAGGTTGGGCAGCACTTTTCCGGTGATATGAGATGTTTGGACTATTGTTGATGCAGCTAGGAGCTAAAGCATGATGAGCTGCAACCAGTGATTAACACTTACAGTTTTTTTTTCAGCTGCTTCCACACAAAATCTTTCCTTGTCACACAGTTTCTGAAAGCTGACACTCAATCACCAGAAGCACTCACCAAATCTGCAAAACCAGACACTAATTCTCAGCCTTTGACTCAGTTTTCAATTTCATAAAACACTTTTTGCAAAACACAACACACAATTCTCTATGTAACACACACAAATCTAACAGGAATTAATATTATGGCAAAGGTGTTTGCAAATGTTTGCTTTTGAGATGTGATTGTGATATTTTAAATGCATTACTTCATTTTGCAAGAGATGCGAGGCATTTTGTGTAATTCTTGGATTTGTGTGTAAAGTTTTGAAAATGTGTGTAAGCAGCTGAAAATTCTGCAGTGAGACAGGTCAGGGTGTGTGTGTGAGAGTGATTGTGTGTTATGGTTGGATGGAGCTTTGCAGCTGTTATTGGGCCAGTCCGCCGGAGACTGAGGGCTGAATGAAGCAGTTCTTGACCTCAGATCTGCGCTGGTCTGCTGAATGATCTCCATGTCCAGTATAAAGCGCTGAACCTTATGTTATCTGTAGAGACTGAGATCACAATCACACTCTACAGTCCCTTCAGATTCCAAATGATGTCAGACTGCCTTAATGCTCTTGTTTGTAATTAGCTCTTAACTGTTGTCAAGGTCATTTCATTTTCACCTTTACTTAAATGACTTGCAGTGACCCGGTATAATGAGCAGGTAATTTGCCAACAGCTCCCTGGAAGCCTCCTCTAAACGCTCATTAAATCTGCATGCGCCGAGGGAGCGCTCTCAACAACAAACGCTTCCTCGCTCTCTATTCATTCCACAACACGCCGTAATTTGATCAACGCAGGCGGTTAGACTCTCACGTCTTTCAGACAAAATAAGATAAGAGGAGAGAAAAGGAGGCTAAATATTGTTTTGCCTCATACTGATTGATTACTCGTCAGCCGTCGCAGCTGGCGCTCAACAAGAGAGATCAATCAGCCAATTAAATCATTATTTTAAAGGCTAAATCCAAATGTGCGAAATGAGCGTGCGGAACAGGCAGCGATACAGGATGTAATTCCTATTATTAATCATGATTAGAGAGCAGTGCGATGTTGTCCTGTTAGAGGCTGGGTTTGAGCTCTTGTGAGTGAGTGTGTGTGTGTGTGTGTGTACATACGTAAGACTGTGTGAATGGGCACAGATGCATTATAATGTACAATGGTATACCTTTAAGCTATAGGTAACTGAGTAATAATAATGGAATAAAAAACTAAGTTATGTCAGGTTGTTAAATTGCAGGAGTTTTTTTTTTATATATATAAAATTAATTCCTTCAAGTTGTCTTCCTCTTGTTGTTCTTCTTTTCTTCTCATAACCTTAACTCTAAATCTTGCTGTACAAAACTGCACTGGAACAAAAGAATGCTGTCGCTAACAGAACAAGCTCAATAATGTCGTCATCCCTGGCTAATCAAACAGAGCTAACATGTTAATTAGCGGTCAGTCTAGTATGAGTGAATCACTCATCCTCTGTCATGCTACAGGTCTTCAGCGCTTCATATGCATGTTTGCTGTGGATGTCTGGATTTATCAGCTTGGTCACATAGTGTTCATTTATTAGTCATGAGTTCATTAGCATTCCTGTAGTTTGAACAGCAGATCATGACACTAACAACACCAGTGTCCTGGGTTCACTATGCAGGGAACGCATGAACTGATCGAATGTTTTCTATGATGTAAGTCACTTTAGATAAAAGTGTCATTTGCATGAATGTCACATGATGTGAAGTCTATAGGCCTTCCTAATTGTCACAGCTTCAAGGGAAGCACGGGAACCAGGAACGAGGAGACGAAGAATTCACAAAAGGAGAGTATTTAATGCAAACGGGAACACAGATCACAGGCAGGGTAGACACGCAAAGACCAACAAACACTAACTGAAAGGACTGGGGCTTTTAAAGACAGGACAATCAAGGAACTAAGGAGACACACCTGGAATCAAATGAACAATCAGACAGGGGAAAAACTGGGTCACAGGGAACACATGGGGAGCAAAAACACAACAAAACAGTCCAGGGGCGTGGCGTTACTCCCCCCTCCCGGAAGGTGCGTCCTCGCACCGTGGAACAACAGAGGGGGAGGGAAACGGGTGGGAACAATGGCGGAGGCTCAGGAGGAGGACGGACAACCAGGAGGGGGTCGGCAGACAGAGACCAGGGAGGCGACGATGGAGGGAAGAGCCAGGGAGGAGACAGGAGGAACCCGGAGCAGGAGGAGCCTGGCAGGACTCAGGCCACTGCCATGATGGCCCATGGTGGAGCCGACGGAGGGAGGGGCCATGGAGGAGGAATGGCCGCACGCTCCAGTGGGCCGACCAACGGCGGCAGAGCAGGTGGTGGAGGAGCCCGAGGCGGAGACGGAGAGCCGACGAGCCAGGGGGATGCCAAGGATCCGGGGGGCCAAGATGGAGCCAAGTGCTCTGGCGACCGAGACGAAGGCGGAGCTCCGGAGATCTGAGAACCAAGGTGGAGCTGGCGGGAGGAAGGAGCCCAACTGCCCAACTGGCCAACTGAGCCGGTGGGATGAAGCGACAAGGTGCAGCCGGTGGAGCGGAGTCCTGAGGCGATGGCGGGTCGACGCCCGACCAAGGCGGAGCCGGAGGGACGAGGGAGCCCGGTGGAGCTGGAGGATCGACGGGTGACGGTGGAGGCGAGGGAGCTAGGAGCCGAGGTGGAGCCGCTGGGTCAACGGGCCGAGGCGGAGTCCGGGCCGAGGAGGCTGGAGGCTGAGGTGAGGAATACTCCAGTCTTGGCGACGCTGGAGGATGGCAGTCCCGTGGGGCTCGCACCGCATCGATGGTGGGCTGAGGGCGAGCAGAGGGGCTGTAGACGACAGCGATGGAGGAGGCAGGAGTGGATGGGAGGGTGGCCATTTTCGAGGAGCCAGCACTGGAGGGCATTTTTGACGAGCGGGCACTGGAGGATCTGAAGCCCCCTCAGGACTGAACAAGGGAACCAAGTACGAAGGAGGGCTGGACGGGACCAGCGGGCATGACAGAGAGAGGAGAGGGGGCAGTCCGACTTCCAGTTCAGTTTCCCAGTCAATCAAATCCTCCATGTCCAGCAGCCCCAGATGTATAATCAGCTCACCCTCAGCCAGGGGGCGGAGCAGGGGTTGGGCTCAACTTCCAGGACGATCTTCCGCTCAGTCGCTCGGCTTCGCGCTGGCTCGCAGATCGCGGCGGGAAATGGCTCTCCGTCATCGGTGGGCTCGGGCTGAGGCTTCTCACCGCGGGGAGTTGGTGGGCTGGGCTCTGGGTCTGGAGTGGATCTGGCGAAATCATCCTCGGAAGAGACGGTGAGGGGCGATCCATTTCTCACCAGAATCCACTCCATGAAGGCGGCGAAATCCTCTCGAGGACCATCCTCGGACGACAGCGCTCTGCACGCCGTATTCAAACTTGCGTTGTAGAAAGAGCAGAGCGCGCTGTCTGGGTAGCTGGTGGCATTAGCTACCATCAGGAACAGTCTGGTGTGGTCCTCGAGACATCATTCCCCCTGCTCCAGCAGGAGGAGGAGGAATTCGGGCCGGACGAGGGGATCCATAGGGCACAACGGAAAGAAAAAACACTGGGTAAAAACGAGGAAACAAAATGGAGGGAAAAATACGGAGGTTACTGTTTTGGTCGGTCTTTCTGTCACAGCTTCAAGGGAAGCACGGGAACCAGGAACAAGGAGACGAGGAATTCACAAAAGGAGAGTATTTAATGCAAACGGGAACACAGATCACAGGCAGGGTAGACACGCAAAGACCGACAAACACTAACTGAAAGGTCTGGGGCTTTTAAAGACAGGACAATCAAGGAACTAAGGAACACATGGGGAACAAAAACACAACAAAACAGTCCAGGGGCGTGACACTAATGACACCTGATTGCTGATTTTTAAACACAGAATCTCAACCATGTGACGCCCGAGAACCAATGAGCTTCTGTTGACCATATCTGATGAGCTCTAGGAATCAGAATCAGGATCAGAAAGAGTTTGTTCACACACTCAAGGAATTTGTCTTGTAGTGCAGAAGAAAGCGCAGACAGTGTAGATATACTAACACAATAATAATAACACTATGAATGAATGAATTCATTCATTCATTCATTCATAACACTAAGGCAACATTTACAATAGTGCATTTTTGTTTTAAAATGCATAACTTTTGCTATGGTTATGCCTGTCGTTTACACTACTCCAGCCTTTTTTGACCCTCAAAAACGGAGACTTTCAAAAACGCTGCAGATCCTGTTTTAGTTGTTTCAGTGTAAACGGACCAAAACTGAGACTTTTGAAAACGATGGCGTGGTTGCCCACATTCGTCTCTGCGTATCCTTGATCATCAAGATCATGATAAAACCATTGTTGTACATGCATTAATGGTCATGTGACATGCATTTTCATTTGTGTAGTGTGGAGATTGTTTCTGAAATGCAGTGAAAACACCAGTGTAGACGAGGATCGCTTTCATTTTAAAATGCCGTTTAGTGTAAACAGGGCCTAAAACAAGACAAAGAAATTAAATATAATACAATAAAGTAGTAAAAATATAGAAAGAATATTCAATAGACAGATTTCTGAATATATATATATATATATATATATATATATAGTGTGTCGTTCAAAGTTTATACATGAATCTAAGACTAAATGAAATCTGTTCATTAATATAAAGCGATTGTGTCTCTTCAGACGACTTCAATAAAACCATTCATATGACTTACTCTTGCTATGTCCTTTTGAACTGGGTTTTGGTTTTGCATTAAAGATTTGATTGCGCAATGACTTTTAATGGAGGTACAGTGTTGTGGCAATATCACAAATATCTTAATTTGTGCTTGGAGTGACATAAGGGTTAGTAAATGATGTTTTATATTCTTGTTTTGTATTGCACAGCTGTAGAATATACGTGCATCACTGCAAGCATTTCAATCTACAAATAAACAAAAGACAGAAGATTGTGTGAGAATCGATGGTAATGCAATCAGAGAAACACATTTAGTCTGGACTGATGGATTCAGTTCTTGAGCTGGAGAGTCTTGTCTCTCTCTGTCTCTACACCTCCTTCTTCACCGAAGCATGATGTCCTTAGAGCTCGTCATGACACAGCCAGCTGGCCATCTGTGAGAAACACACGTACTGAATCAGTCTGACCACTGATACTCGTCTGCTCATCCACTCAAATCAGAGATACAGCAGGACATATTACGCTAAAACATCAGATCAGTCAGATGTCCTTCAGGTTGGTTGTCAGTTTTGTACATGAATTATGTGCCTTTTGATGCCAAAGTCAAAAGATCTTTAACGATCACAGATGGAAATTATGTCCATACCTGAAACCTTGAACACACTTCAAAAGCTGTGTTAAACATTCATCTCCAGAATTTCACAGTATGTGGAAGCTGCTTACAATACAGTAAGCAAGGCTGTTTTAAATGTATTATGCCAGGCCAAACACATATGAAAATAACTACACATATTTTTATCTTCCTTGACACCAGACTTTGTGTGAGTAAGAGCATTAAACATATTAAATGAAGCACATTACTGCGTGTTTTTCCTCTAATGTTGCCATATTAGCGAACAAGCCGTCTGGGACTCGTTTCATAAATATTGAAGTGCTTTGCTCCAACGTAACCTCCTGCTCTTCATTATGCTCAATGTTTTATTCATAAATCCCATTTCCAAATTTGTCTTTACCAAGCCCTGAAAGATGAATGTGATTTTGTTGTTTTTGTTTTTTTCCCCCTTCAACATCTCTCCCTCTCTCCCTTTTGCAGTTTGTTATTTATTCATGAGATGTTGTTTGGTTATTCATGAGAGCAGAAGCATAAATGCCTCACAACCATAAATGCTTTCGGTGTCAGAGACTGAATCTGAAACAACAGTCCAGCAAAACTCCTTCTGCTGACCTCATGCCAAAATGTGTTTTCTTAAACAAGCAATATTTCATAATAAATTAAAACAATGCAATATTTATAAGCGCTTCATGTTCCTATTTAGAGTTTAAGTGATTATGCACACGCTGATTAGCTTGTTCTAGTGTTTGGTTTAGGTTAGTTCTAAACTCAGGACACCGCTAAGAACCTGCGATGAGTTTATGAATGTATATTAATGTGTTTGGTGGGAGTGTTTGTAATGTGGTCATCTGGCCGGTTTTAGGTCGGTTGGTCTGGTTTTGAAACACCATGTCCATCTACCGGTGCAGGCTTGAGCCAGACACTCATTTATCCTCGTTTTAAGATCATTGTTTTATACTTTTATACAATGGAAAGGAACGGACAGGACAGGACATGTGGCCAAGTCCCATACTTGGTATTTGTGCTCTGCATGTCACCTATCCAAGTGCACACACACACACACACACAGCAGTGAGTAGTGAACACACACCTGGAGCAGTTGGGGGGTTCGGTTCTTGCTCAAGTGTCTCACCTCTGTCGTGGTAATGAGGGTGGAAGAGAGCACCGGTCATTCACTCCCCCCACATACAATCACCATTAGGCCACAACTGTCCCCAGAAATAAATATATAATAAATACATGTTAATGTTCTATTCAAGTTAATATTAAGTGATCTATATTTAGACAGAATATTGTCATTGTGGACTGTTTTGATCTATTTCAACAATCATTGCGTCTCTGATCAACATGGTGGTGTTTTCTGAATGATTCAGTACTTTTGAATGAATCAAGTGAGTCAGTGATTCAATTCAAGCCATTCATAAAGAGAGTTGTTAAATTTTAAACTGCATTCTAGTATACCACTCTTACTGTTTATCTTTCTATGTCAGAAGTATCAAGAGTAGTATGCTAGCACGTGGCTCACAAATCAAGTCACTTGCTTCATTCCTGAAGGAATCAGCCATGAATGCATCAGTTGAATTAGTAAATTAATGATTCACTTATTTTTGCATTACACAGTCTGTGTAAATACAGTACATCAGGTGCAGCATCAGTGTCACTTATGCAGTGCAGACATGGATTTTGTTGTTATTGATTTCATTTGATTGGTATCAGCCCTATAGAGTCTTATTATTTACATTTACATGCATTTACATTTATTCATTTCGGGTTAGCGACTTACAATTGGGGAATACATCGATGATATTACAAAATATGATCCAGTGATTTTGTGCCTTTCTGTGATGGTACCACGAGGCGTTGCTCACTAGTGGATCTCAGATTTCTGGAGGAGATGTAGATTCGTAATAGTGAGTGGAAGTAGGCGGGTGCTGAGCCTGTGGTTGTTCTATATGCAAGCATCAGTGTCTTGAACTTGATGCAAGCCGTAACCGGTAGCCAGTGCAGGGAAATAAAGAGAGGTGTGACATGGGCTCTTTTGGGCTTGTTGAAGACCAGTCGTGCCGCTGCATTCTGAATCATTTGTAGAAGTTTGATTGTGCATGATCGAAGTCCAGCCAGAAGAGCATTGCAGTAGTCCAGCCTAGAAATGACAAGGACCTGGACAAGAAGTTGTGCAGCATGCTCCGTTAGAAAGGGCCTGATCTTTCTGTTGTTGTGCAATGCAAACCTGCAAGATCGAGCAGTTTTCTGCAAGATCGAGCAATTATTCTAATGGCATTTATTGAATACATTTAAGAACATGACACATCATCTATACTAGGGTTAGAAAACAGGTCTTCACAGGTAGTATGGAGGTAGAAGAGCATCCAGAATCCAAAAACTGCATGACATGCTGTCTATTAAGATGCCGTCATCTGTTTCGGTTGAAAGAAGAACAATGACTTAATATGTAATTTTGTAACATTGTGTGCTGGATGTGGAATCACAAGCATTGGAAGTCAGTCAGCTAAAGCTTATGTGAAATTGCTTTTGATCATTAGACATAAGATGTGATAGAGTCTGAAAGCAGTATTATGAGGAAGATCTTCATAAACCAGAGCCTGAAGGCAGCTGTCTTAGATTTCAGACACAGCCTTTGTCGATTTGTTTTCAGCTGTGTCCCATTAGTCCTCCTGGATTTTAGCCCTCACATTTGCCTCGTTTTTATCAGGTTTTGTTCTTGGATTTTAGTGTTTTTCTCTGTTAAATACAGCTGCATGATCCTCTTGCTCTCAGCAAGACTCTCTGTGTAACAGTAATATTAAAAGTGTATTCATCAATAAATGGAGGAAGGCATCTGTGAAATGATGAAATGTAAAAGTCTAAAACGAGGTTCTGTGGCAGACAGCAGATCACCAGCGGTCTTACATGTGGTTAATGGAGCTACAGGACAACCTGTGCAGCTCTTTGACCTGAAAGCAAACAGCTATTCATGTCTGTAGAGGGAAGGAAACAGCACAAAACCTCCATCAGCAAATTCTGTAGAGCAGAGCCATAGGTCACAGTTACAGAGTTACAGAACACAGAAGACTGAACTGTAGGAGCTGCTGCAGGTCTTTATCAGAGATGAGGTGAGATGTTGAGCGAGGAGGCTGTGAAAGCCCACAGCGGGTGTGTGTGTGTGTGTGTGGACCGCGGGTCATGAGAGCTGCTATTAATACACTCCTCTATGGCTGAATTATATCCACATGCTTCGCTTAAGCTTCTGTTACAAATGATTCATTCTTTAATAAAAATGAAAAGACTGGTGACGGATACAAAGGTGAAGGAATCAACACCAGACACAGGAGAATACTGTGTATTAAGACCAAAAGCATTGGCTGGGCACTTTGGACGCTTTGGAAAATTAAATGCTTTTGTGATTTTTTATTTATTTTTTCCCTCACTGTTGGAAAGTAAACTTGAAATAAAACAGGCCATCAAGTGAAGAATGATATCAATTAGATCTATTAGTCTCTTTTTGTATTTTGCTTTATATGCTTATAACTCCTTTTTCACACACTTTCCATAAAAACAAGGAAGTTTTTTGATTGAACTGTAAAATCTCAAAAACTAATGTAGGGAGTCGTGACCACGGAGATGTGAGTCCAAATGCAGGCTTTAATAAAAAACATAGTCAGACGGGCAACGTACAGTACCAGCAAACAGTAGCAAACAAGGTAATCCAAAAGGGTAATCCAAAAACAGGTGAAGGTCAGGGCAGGCAGCAAACAGTCATAAAACAAATAAACACACGAAGGCAAGGAAAGGAAACATGCATACACACGGAAACTATGAAATGTTACAGGCTAACAATATCCAGCAATAGAGAGAGAGAGAGAGAGTGTGTGTGTGTGTGTGTGTGTATGTGTGTGTGTGTGTGTGTGTGTGCATATTAAATAGTGTGAGCTTGATAAGGTAATGAGATACAGGCAGAGGTGTAAAGAGTACCTAAAAACAATACCTGAGTGAAAGTACAGATACCTTACAGTGAAAATTACTCCACTACAAGTTACAAGTCACCAATTCCAAAACAATATGAGTAAAAGTATTAGAGTATCTGATTTTAACAGTACTTAAGTATTTTACTTATACTAAATATAGACTCAAAGATGCACTAGTCAAAGAGACATGCCAGTGAAAAACTGTAATGTTGTGGAGAAGCTGAGGAAAACAGGCAGAGGCAAGGATCTATGTGCAGATATTTCATGGAAAAGCTAGAACAAACAATAAGCCAAAGACTGGCAGGGAACAAAGAGCAGAATGATGGGCAAACAGACAACCATTACATTCAACAATTCACAAATAACTAAAGAAACACTAGGGCTGTATATATACAGGAGGCTAACAAGCTGAACAAGATAAGATACAAACTGACTACAAACACCACGGGAGACAGGAAGTGACAAAAGTCCAAGACAAGGCATATAAAATGCAACAAAAACAAGAAACAGCTGATTTGTGAGGAGAGCAATCACGCTTATTTTCTGAAACCAAAATAAAACTGAACACCTCAAAATTGCAAAAACAAAACAAACAAAAAACAATATCTTTCAAAAAGGTCTCTTCAGTATAACGGATAAATAAAATAATGTTAAGTAAAATTAAAAAGTCAAAGTCTTCTTGCACTGGGATGTGCTGGTTTCTGCCTCATTGCCAGCTGCAGTCATGTCCTCATCTCATATATAAAGCACCTGTGATTCACAACTACTGGCTAAGAAACTCACACTCACGTAAAGTAACCTTGTTGACAAGTTTGGGTGAGTAAGGGCAAAATGCACAAGATATATTACTTTCAGTGCCCTGCAGTTGGCGATATCACATCTTTTGTAGCATAAATAATCTGCTGCAGAAAAGCTAGGTGCCATGTAAAATGTAATGTGTAACTGCAACACTCATTTCAAATGTAGTGGAGTAAAGAATACAGATACTCGTTCAAAAATGTAGTGAAGTAGAGAGTAAAAGTTGCTAATGTCTTTGATACTCAGTAAAACTACAAAGTATCCAAAAAGATACATAAGTACAGTAATTAGTTACATTTACTCAAGTACTTTACACCTTTGGATACAGGTGACTGCAATTAGTGATGAGTCCGGGCAAAGGATTATGGGTTATGTAGTCTGAGAATGGGAGAACAGTCTGGAGGGGAGTGACAACAGTCAGGAATGGAGAGCCCTCTAGTGGAGCTCATGGACACCCAAGCTGGTGATTGTGACAAAAACATACATCACACATGATTACATAGGTGTGTGTGTGTGTGTGTGTGTGTGTGTGTGTGTGTGTTTTGTGTGTGTGTGTGTGTGTGTATGTGTGTGGTGTAGTACAGGGATTTTATATATATATATATATATATATATATATATATATATATATATATATATATATATATATATATATATATATATATAGTGAATTGAAATATTTAACGAAAAGTTTCTTTCATTAGAGGCTTCCAGCAATCAGACTCCATCCATTCAGTCTCAGAGTGTGAATCTATGGTGGACATGTTTTGTCATCCTGATGAAGGGTCTCTGACTCGACCAATCACAGCTATGGTCTTCAGAGATCATTCAGAAATAATGTTTTCATAACTTAGTAAAACATTAGCAAAACTTAGAACCTTTTTAAATTTTTTTGATGTGGAGTTTTCTGGTCTTTAATAATGTTCTCAAAACATCAGCACAAAAACATTATTGATACATTGTCCATGGATCATTTTATTTCTGAAATGTTTTTGTTGGACGTTTTTTTTTGTTTTGTTTTGTTTTTGTTTTTTTTGTTTTTTTGTTTTTTGTTACTGTTGGTTTCAGAACATTCAGATAACATTCAATTGTCACATTCACAAAATGTTAAATTAAAAAAATGGTTCACGTATACCCCCATATAGCATACGTGATCACCCCGTAGCAGATCTATACAGGTGGAGCTGGGGAAGGTGGAAGGCTTCTGAAGCGCTGCAACTGCTACAGCAAGCACTAGCCAAGTATTTTGAATGTTGAGCAGCAGGCTCATTGGCTGCTGATACAAAAAGAACCAGTCAGCTGTGCCATGTGATAATGATGTTTTATGTCAGATTGAGTTTGACCTATCGGACTGCGCCATCTGGAGTTTCATGACAGAACTTTATATTTAAAAAACTGGATGTTTTGAATATTCAGAGAACATTCCAAAATAAAGTTTTCATAACTTAATGGGAACATTATCAAAATGTTACAACATATTTTAGAACGTATTTTTGTCAGTCTGCGCTGTAGGTTTGAGGCGTCAGTATATAAATCGATCCCGTACCCCGGTTTGTGCCAATGCAATGAGACCGTTGTCTATAAAGAAGCACCTAACAGCTCATAAAGCCTCATCCTCCTCCTGACCTCTTGACCTCTGATCGCTGTCTCTGACATGAAGACCTACAGCCAGGTTTCAGTCCTCCTTCAGAACTTTAATCCACTTCCAGCAGAAACACTTCATCTTCTTTTAGGTAATGGGCATGTTATCGCTCTCCTCTCCTTCTGCTGGCTGACGCTCTGTAATATTTCTCTCTTTCTCTCGGTCTGTTGTCCCTCAGGGCCACAGCGACGCACCGAGGACAGATCATCTTCAAGGACGCTCTGGCGCAGCAGCTCTGTGAGCAGGGAGGTGAGGAGCATCTCTGATCCGTAAACTTCAGATGGGTGTTAGAGAAATGATAGAGAAACTAAATATACACACAGTCTGATCTTCAGCATGTGTAGCACATCAAATGACAGAACACACATGCATTCCTATACAGTAACAGTAAAGGTTGAATAGTATGAATTTTGTGCTTACCTGACCATAAGAACATAGGCATTCTCACTAAAATCTGAATACTTACTAAAAAAACTAAAATCTCTTCATCTGTGTGTGCAAAGACAATTGATGCAAAGGTTCAACCTGCCAAGCACTCCACTGAATAACACACAATATAAGGGCATAAAAGTTTTTCCAGCACTTACACATGAAGATTGTAAAGAAATCCATTTCAAGTTTGAAGGGCTTAAAGCTTTGAGTGGTTAAAGGAATTATAAATATCCCAGCAGGACTGAAGACGTGAAATAGAGAAATGGGGGCGAATCTCCGTCAGTGATGAGACATGAGCAGATTATCACGCGGCTCAAGAGAAGATCTGAGACTGAGAGCCGCTGAAGCTTTAAGAAAGTGAGCGAGGACTACGCAGACATTTGACTGGCTGATAATGTTTCAGAGCGGTGTGTGCAGATGTGGGGTTAAGGGTTAGCAAGGCTACAAGCAGAGAATAGAGCATATTTCAGCAGTGCTGTAGCCTCTAGAGAGCTTCCCATCTTCTTTCAAACAATCAGACAAAACCAGCTATGAGATGAATAACACGGCAACATTCAAAGCAAAAAAAAAGGGTGTTTAAAAATCTGTGAAAACACAATAGTACAAGTGAAAATTCAATAGAGTTCTCAGTAGAGAGTTTCAGTCATGCTAAAATACACCGGTATTAGTCAGTGAGCTGAAACACTCGTCTATATGTCACTGTACAGCCCTACAGAGAGTAGACATTGACCTTAGTTTACATAGATATACTGCTGGAAGAAAGACTCGTCATTAACCTGATGATTCAGATGATTTTATGAAGATTTGTGTGTCTGCCCTTGTGAAAAAGAAATGCACTTTTGAAAAATAGTGTTCACTATGGAAATAAAATCATTTGCTTAAGTGTGAACTTAATGTACTGTTTTTTGGACACTTACTGAAAATGTATTATACAATTAACATTTTTATTAAATGCAAATAGTTAAACTTCAGAGTGCTTATTTGTATGCACCTAAAAGCAGAATTTGACTATTACAAAGTGCACTTTTTAAAAGTAGACTTAAGTGTGGTAAGAAACATAGTCATGAAAATGTCTCTCTTTTAAGTCACTTAAGTGGCCTTTTATTTCATTAATATTATCTGCAAGTACAGTTTTTTTTTTAGTTTTTTTTTTATATATATATATATATATTTTTCAGATTTAACGTACACTTCATGTGCACATTCAATAACAGGTTACCAGGTAGACTTTATTACAGTGTAATTACACCATTAATAGTGAGTACTGTTTTATCTTTATCATGTACCGTACATACTTTATGGTTAGGATTAAAGTTTGGTTTAGAGTTGGTTGCATGTAATTATGCATAATTTACTGTTATTACTAGAATAAGAACATGCAACATGTAACAAGGGCATTGTAAAATTAAGTGTTACCCACACTTCTTTTTCACAAGGGTACTTGTGTTTTTATTATGTGGTAACTGTGTTTATAAAAGCAATAGGGATGACAGAAGTTTTATTGTGGATAGTGTGAATCAAATGCAAATATGTAAGTAGTTTAAGACTTTAGAGAGACTCATTTGCAGTAGTTTATATTCAGATTGGTGACAGTGATTTCTGCGGTACTTGCGATTCTGATTGATGGATTTTAGTCAGTGTTGAACGCAGCATATAGTAAAGTTAAAAAATCTCATGGACCAGAAGCATATTTAATCATTTAACAGATTCTGAACTCAGAGTAGGTCTGCGCTGAAAGCTTTATATGTTATTGTTATGGAGAAAATGAATGGATTTATACCCCTGAAACCAGACTGCTGCATTTTATTAACCACTGTTTACCATTAGTTTCCATGCAGAAAGAGGAAAATCATCAAGTGTATGAAAGTGAAACGAGCCAGAAGACTAGCTGGAATGAATAGACAAATGACAGCATGTATCCACAGATAAACACATAAAGGCATGTTAAACAGAGACTATCAGAGCGGCAGAACTTCACTGAGAGAGAGAGAGCCGCAGATGACACTAGTATATCAAAGAGTGATATCTGTGACAGGTCAGGATGAGGAAAGGCTACCAGAGAACTCTGCAATTTCCAGCAGCTCCATAAATTAGGGCTTTATGGGACACGTTGGACTCGTATCCCTGAGGATTGATTATCGAAAAGTGACTATAACTCACGGGGGGCGATCAGTGTTGGGCAGAGGAGAGGAGAGGAGAGGAGGATGATCAGAAGCAGAGCAGATATACGACAGCAGACGCGCGGCCTCTAGATGGAGAGACGCGCTAAAGATGAAAAATACGCCACTGGAAAATAATGTCCTGCGCCTCAGACACCCAAACGCGTCGCTTAATAACACCCAGTGCCAACTTTCATCTGAATGTCCGGCTTTGCATTAGAGAAGTTGGAGAATGAACCGGCCCTTTCCAAATCTGCAGCCGAGGCTCATGGGAAGTGCGGGGCTGTTAAACTGTCAGTGTAAGCCGGTCGCATTAGCACAGATCTACAGGAAGAGCGCCGGAGGTAATTAAAGTTCTTAAGAAAGCGATCGAGGATTAAACTAAGCCTGAAACGAGTGTGACTGTCTGCTGTGTGAACGCCTGATGTAGACAGAAGAAGAGGTCGACGAATGAACGGCAGAGAACGAGAGCAGAACTCCACAGACAAAGATCATGTGTGGGGGAGATTATTACACTCATTGTGTGTCTGTGTGTGTGTGTGTGTGACACATCACCTTTTTTAATATAGCGCTTTATACAAAACAGAGGGTGTCAAAGCAGATTTACAGTGTTAAACAGGAAAATAGTGTGTCAATAACGCAAATAAAATTCAATTCTGCTAAGCAGCTCTAAAAAGAGGACAAGTAAACAGTCAGTTTTCCAGTTAAAGTCAGTTCATTGTTGATTCAGTGATGTCATCTTCCAGCTCAGATCAGTTCTCTTCCAGTAGTGTCTGTGCCAGGGGTAGGAAAGTTCGGTCCTGGAGAGCCGCTGTCCTGCAGAGTTTAGACCAAACTTGCCTTGCCCCTGGTCTGTGCAATCAAGGCCATAATATTGACAAATGGTAAGTGTCCCTAACAAAGCAAGCCAACGGCAACAGTGGCAAGGAACCAAATCTCCATTGGTGACAGAAACAGAGAAGAAAACCTTGGGAGAAACCTGGCTCGGCCGGGGGTGCTGTTCTCCTCTGGCCAGACCAACCAGCAGTTTAATTCAAGGCTGCAGCAAAGTCAGATTGTGAACTGGCATCACTCGGAACATCCATCCAGTTCCCTCCACGTGGAACATCGCATGGTGAAGAAGCAGGTCTGTGCAAAGGACTCGTCTGGTTCTTGTGGTCTTTGCTGAGGGTTTGTGCCAATGGCTGTCTAGGTGACAAGGTCTTCGGAGGGAATTGTCTCTAGGGCTTATCTAGTTATCATGGTCTCCACTGACATTCAGGGCTGTAGAGGTCGTCTCTAGGTGCTGATCCACCATCTGATCTGGATATGGTCTGGATCTGGTGGCTACGGTGACCTCAGAATAAGAACGAAACAGACTAATATTAGCGTAGATACCATTCATGTTACGATTTAACAAGTGTGTTATGTGTATGCCAGGATAAAGAGATGTGTCTTTAATCTAGATTTAAACTGACAGAGTGTGTCTGCCTCCCGAACAGTATTAGGTAGATTGTTCCAGAGTTTGGGTGCTAAATAGGAAAAGGATCTGCCGCCTGCAGCTGATTTTGATATTTTAGGTATTATCAAATGGCCAGAGTTTTGAGATCGCAGCGGACGAGAAGAACTATAATGCGATAAGAGCTCGCTCAAGTACTGAGGTGCTAAACCATTCAAGGCTTTATAAGCAATTAGCAAGATTTTAAAATGTATACAATGTTTAATAGTAAGCCAGTGCAGTGTTGACAGAACCAGGCTAATGTGGTCATACTTCCTGGTTCTAGTAAGAGCTCTAAATGCTGCATTTTGAAACCAGCTGGTGTTTATTTATTAAGCGTGCAGAACAACCACCCAATAAAGCATTACAATAATCTAGCCTTGAGGTCATGAACTTTGAGAGCATATGTCTCAATTTAGATATATTTTTAAGATGTTAAAATGTTAGAAACGTGGCTTTCAAAGGAAAGATTGCTGTCAAATAGCACACTTAGGTTCCCAACTGATGACAAAGAATTGACAGAGTAGCCATCAAGTGTTAGACAATGTTCTAGGTTTTTTGTCCAAAAATTAACAGAATTTAGCAGTAGGAAATTACTAGCCATCCAGTTTTTTTTATATCAACTGCATTCAGTTTGTTTTGCGAATTGGTATATTTCGTTGGGCCATGAATAAATATAGAGTTGAGTATCATCAGCATAACAGTGAAAGCTATCACCATGTTTCCTGATGATATCTCCCAATGGTAACATGTAAAACGTGAAAAGCAATGGTCCTAGTACTGAGCCTTGAGGTACTCCATAATGCACTTGTGATCGATATGATACTTCTTCATTCACTGCTGCGAATTGATGATGGTCAGATAAGTAAGATTTGAATGATGCCAGTGCAATTCCACTAATGCCAACATAATTTTCTAGTCTATTCAAAAGAATGTTTGGGTCGATAGTGTCGATAGATTGAGCAGTACTAATAGAGAGATACAGCCACGATTGGATGGCAAGAGCAGGTCGTTTGTAACTCTAATGAGAGCAGTCTCTGTACTGTGATACGGTCTAAATCCTGACTGGAAATCCTCACAGATACAATTTTTCTCTAAGAGGGAACATAGTTGTGAAGATACTGCCTAGCATTTTTGACAGAACAGGAAGATTTCAGATCGGTCTGTAATTAACCAGTTGACTAGGATCAAGTTGTGTTAATGAGAGGCTTAAAAACAGCCAGTTTGATGGTTTCTGGGACATATCCTAATGACACTGACGAATTCATAATATTCAGAAGAGGATTTATGACTTCTGGAAGTATCTATTATAGTAGCTTAGATGGTATAGGGTCTAACCTACTGTACATTTTGTTGGTTTAGATGATTTAATAAATAAATAAATATATATATATATATGTGTATATATATATATATATATATATATATATATATACAATTCTTCCTCTGTTATAGCAGAGAAGGAGTGGAATTGTTCCTCAGGGAATCTATAGTATATCTGATACGATACTGTAGCTGATGGCTGTATGGTTATAATTTTCTCTCTAATACAGTAGTATTGATCTTGGAAGTAAAGAAATTCATTGCGTGTGTGTGTTCTTTCAGAGGAAGTGCTGTTTGACATGTTAGTAAACAGTGTCAGTGTGATAATAGTGAACATTCACCACGACTGCTGGTAAAAAAAAAAAAAAAGTCTCTTCATCCAAAGACTTGATAAGGTTTTACTGCTTACAGAGGAGGACAATGAGGAAAGCCAGAGCCGTCACTCCCGTTACCCAGCATTCATAGCACACAAGTCAACAAAACATTGTTGCTGTTTAGTTTCCAGCCTGATCTCATGAGAAACGCTCTGCAAACGGTTTTCCAAAAACACAGTTTGTCCCTCCTACTACAGGCCAATACGGACGAGACTTAAATACACACAAGCTGAATAAATATCCAAATTATGATCTGTTTACTTTTAAATCAGCTCACCCTGTTTGGATGTTACATCTGATTATGAAGCTCAGACTTTCTGAAGCATTTAAGGCTCTGAATGTCCAGTCTGTGTGCTGAATGAATCTTTCAGTCTGATTCCTGGGATTTGAGCCCATGACTTTTGCATCGATGCAGAAAAACCATGCGTGACTTATTTAACAAATATTTGCATTGGCTCAGCTGACTGCAAACTATATTCCACAGCATTAGTAACTGATAACCTTCCTCTGTGATCTTGATTTGTCTGAATGGGAGTAACAGTTGCAATAGCACCACTCAGTGGACGTTTGATTGGAAACTGCAGTTACATTTAGAACTCACCCATTACATTCATAGTCACATTCGCTCATGAGACTTTCACAGTGTGTGTGTGTGTGTGTAAGTTCTGAAAGAAATAGGTCAGCAAATGAAATGGAGCACAGCTGCTTTATCATTATAATGTGATGGACTTTGGGTAAAGATTATCTGAGGTTATTGAGGGAAAGACTGACTATATGATTTTTGGTATATCGGTACAGTTGAGAAGATAAAAAGGTTTTTCCAGAGAAGATGAAGATTTCTGAGTGTAAGGTTTAATGTGGTTAATTATAGCTAGACTTGTCATAGGCTTTAGATAAGGAAAGACTGAACGTCAAGCTCAATCGTGAGATTAAAGAGAGCCTGCAATGTTCTCTAAAGAGTTAAAGTCAGTTATAAATTAATTTGTTATGCTGTTTCATTTCATCTGTGAAATAACAAATAGTAACACCTATACATATATAAATAAGAGTTAATCATTCATCACACCTGTTGGCATTAGAGAATAACATCCATGCACAATCAGTTTGTCTAGTCGAATCAAACCTTTTGTGTCGGGTCTTTCATACATTTAAATTACTGTGGTTGTAATGATCTTCAGAACCAAACATTGATTAAAGTAGCAGGCTTTTGTTCATGTGAGATAATAAGATGGTGGTTAGCCGCCGGCAGCTTCTGAAGGGTGTAAGCCGATTCTGGTGAGCAGGGGGATGATGTGTAGGAAAATCATGAATAACTGTATGATGAATATGTCTGATTTAATGTCCAGTATTTTGCATAAAAGTGCTGTCAGAAATAAAGGTGTTTTTGACCAGGGGTTCATTTAATTCAGCATAAATTTTGCTTTAAGAATAAGTAGTCGTTATCTCAGTTGATGCCGGTCCGATCCTTACATCTGGAGCAATAGTCTGTCAAAGTAATTCAGCCACAAAACCTATTCATTCAAGTCATTCAGTTGACCTATTTATTCAATTCTTTCATGAAAACAGTCTGGAGCAACAGCTGTTTTAGATCAGTATACGGATCATGTGATTAGACTCAATATTTTAGGGTTTGGTTTTACTGCTGGATGGGAGTTTGTACTGAAATGTGTTATTTGTCTGTATGGATTACAGTGTGGTTTTGGGGTTGCAACAAAGCACAGACCTTTCAAAAACATTCAAACAGGAATTTATCAAACTAATTAAAGAATCAAAGGAATTATTCCTCAATGACCTTTATTAAAGAAAACATGTACTTGATTCTTCATAGTTTTGTCACAGGATCCAGACACTACAGACGGAGAGAAGTAGGAGTGTTTAATGCTCCTACATTAGTAATGTTTTGTTGAAGTAGGAGGTAAAGACTCATGGGAGTGACATTGTCCTAGTTTTTAGATGAAGTGCAGAGAAAACCGTTACCCTTAATATAGAGCCGTGAGACAGATCATTAGAGTCATTTTGGCAAAATAAACCCTGACAGTGGTTCAGATCAGGACCCTGACGATCATCAGCGCTCTCCTCAGCTTCCGGCCATCGATTACAAGCTTCAAGATCACTGTAAAAATCAGTGCTAAAGTCTTCCAGGATCATGCCAATTAGTTCTTCTGACTTAAAGAATGAAAGAGAGCAAGAGATAGAGCGATACAAGACACACGGTCAAATGCTCAGCAACTGTCATTGGAGAAAAATGTTTGACTGATCAGTGATTGAGAAACATAACATTCTAAAAAGCTCCATAATGAAGTTGATGAAATAATTTAATGTTTGCAGGCTTCTTTGTATTGATTACAGTGAAAGAGGTTTAAATGTTCACTCCATGTAATGAGCCTTACCAGACTTTCTCCTTGTATCCTTTTTATTTAGAAATCTTTAATAAGAAATGTTCCATGTGAAAGATGTTTTTGTTTTGTCTCCTTAAGCTCCCACTGAATCTCCTCTTCGGCCCAGTCTAGGTGAGTAAAAGCCTCAGCAGACACACGCGTGCTGATGTTACTCCTCACTGCTCCTCACTGTGCTCCTGTCTCTGTATCTGTCCTCTGTATCTGTCGCTGATGTGAAGCCATGGTTCATGGTGATCATGCTGTTCTCCGGGATGACTTTGAACACAACACACAAGAAGAGCTTAATCTCAATGTCTGGTGAGTAACACTCATCTTTCTTTGAGTTGTTTACTTGGCAGTGAAGCTGCTTTCATTTTCATATATAATATTTTGCATTGATGCCATGTGGAGAGCTAGAAGATGTTTATTGTCCATGTCTGGTTCTCTCACAGGTCAGACTGCAGTAACTGCGAGGTTGGAGAGCAGTGTGGTGCACTAATGCACGGAAAAGCAGTGACGTTTTGTGAGCCCTTTGGACAGAGAGAACTGGTAATTGTCTTTTACAGAACATATGTAATCAAGTGAAAAACAGCACATTTTGCCCTGATGGTCTGTATGTTGACAAACAGCAGCAGGCAGTGAGTTGTGCTTCTCAAACAAATAGATGCACTTCTGCCCTTACCAAACTCCTGCCAAACTCCTCAGAGTGACTTATAGTCAGTAGAATGTCCATCAAAATATAGTGTGAGCAGATATTAAGCAGACAATCACTAATACTATAATGACTGCTAGCTGGCATGGCGTTGCAAAGTTACTGATAGTTAGTAGAATGACTAAAGTGGACTATCAAACTAAAGTGTTACACAAGAAAATAAAACACACACACATTAAAGACTGGTGGTGTGGACGCTTTGTAGCTTTGCAGTGCTGTGCCTCATATACTGTGTTCACATTATTGCTGTGTCAATGAAGCGGATCAGTGAATAGAATTGAGAAGCTCATGGTTTTATTATCTCTTTTAGACTACAGTGGCTCTGAACACGAGCACAGCATCAATCCTACAGTTTGCCTTTGGTGAGTGTCACCGTCCTTCTGCGGTTACTGTAGGTCACCATTCTTCAGCTCCTGCAGCCGTAGACGATTGGTATACAGCTGAATGCTTTGCAAAAAAATGATGCATTTTTGTCTTGTTTTCCAGTACAAATATCTATACAATCTTAAATCAAGATAAATTTATTTTAGATGCAAAATGACTTAAGATATTAAGATTTAAGATTAAAATTTATGCCAACAGGGCAAGAAAAATAATCTTGTTTTACCTTTCAATTAAGTATATTTTTCTGACCCCATTACCACATATTTCTTTTTTGGTCATACTTTATATTAGGTGGCCTTAACTACTATGTACTTATTGTGTTCATACTGTATTGCAAAACACTATTGCTGCTATTAAGGTGGGATACGGGTGGTTAGGGACAGGTTAAGTGGTATGGGTCAGTTTAAGGGTGGGTTAAGGTGTAAGGGATGGGTCAACAGTGTAATTATAAATGTAATTACAGAAATTAATTACAGATGTAATTACATATAGCTATTTTTAAAAATATAAGTACAATGTAAAAACATGTATGTACACAATAAGTACATTGTACCAAATGATTCATTTAAATGTAAGTACATAGTAGTTAAGGCCACCTAATATAAAGTGGGACCTCTTTTTTTGTTTTAAACAAATACTTTTGGTACATTTTTCAGAAAACAAGTCTTATGTCATTTTGCATCTCAAGTGAATGTATCTTGATTTAAGAATGCTTAGATATTTTTACTGAAATACTTAGCAAATCACATTTAGCTGTATGTATTTTTCTGTATGAAGTTATTAAGTCAAGTGAATCCATTCTAATGTGTGACGTTCTTGTGTGTGTGTGTGTGTGTGTGTGTGTATTTGTGTGTGTGTGCGTGTGTATTTGTGTTGGTTGTTCAGGATCTGGTTCTTGTCGGTTCAGTTACTCAGACCCCAGTATCATCATCTCCTGCGGTCTGAACTCCTCTGATGACTGGATCACCTTGGAAAAGATCAGGTTTTACTTTATTTTAGGAAATAGCTCCAACACACTCACAGTGTTACTGTCACCATTATGTAAAAACGCCATCAGCAGTGCATGGATTATGTGCTACAAAAAACTCATAATTTAAGGTCGCATATGTTTGAATGAGCTTGAGCACTTGTGTGTTCAGTTCTCCAGTGTTATTATCATTTTCATTGGGTCTCGCAGGGCTCCCACTAACAGCAGCACAGTGGTCCATCTCCTGCCATTGCCTCCTGGCTGCAAAGGAGAGGCCATTCATCTGCGCTGGAGTCAGGAGCCGCCCGTGGGGCCCGATGGTTATGAGTCCTGCTGGGGCCTCGATAACATACTGGTGCTAAACACGGCCAACCGGCCCCCGCTGCTGGAGGACAGCCTGGACCCTCTGGACACAGCCAACTGGCTCTTCTTCCCTGGAGCCACAGTAAAGGTACATAACCAAATAGTATCATCCAGCAAACTAGAAACCATCCCATGTGAAGAAGCTCAAAACGAGTGCTTATTATGAAAATAATGTACTTTGCAATAATATAGTAAAGTGTCAACTGAATGTAATGTTTTCTGATGCTTAATTGCATGTTAACTGCAAAACCAAAAATGACTTAATTTATATTAAATGCAATTAGCTGAACTTTAGAGTGCTTTTTGACCCATTTAAGTAGGACTTCAGTACATCTTTATATGTAATTTCATAGTTACTTCTATTGTCTTTGAAGTATGGTTAAAGTTACTGCTGAATGTGCTGACAAGCATTTATGATAAACTAATATATACTTTAATACATTTCTGTTCAAACTTGAGTGATGTATTTAAATATATCTTTAATTGCACATTTGCAATTTAGTTCATTTAAAATATATGAACTATACATATAATCTTGAATAACACACTACAGTTAAAATGATAATCTAGTACTTTACATGTGCTTTAGGATGTTAGTCAACGCATCAAAATAAGTGTACTTCTTTAAAACACAACACACAATGATTAAAACATAACGGTTTAAAATGTACTTTAAAGTGAAATGTTTAACTTTCAGTTTTGTCAGAAACATCTGTAGCACTGTAACGCTCCCTCTC
Organism: Onychostoma macrolepis; assembly: GCF_012432095.1. Lineage (NCBI taxonomy): Eukaryota > Metazoa > Chordata > Actinopteri > Cypriniformes > Cyprinidae > Onychostoma > Onychostoma macrolepis. The sequence goes on from NC_081172.1 coordinate 33,901,117, forward strand.
CATTCATTCGACAGCACGCTTGTCAGTCAGAGGGAAACTCCTTGTATTTTCATGGCGGAGAGGGATTCGAGCACAGCTTCGCCTCCACACGAGACGTGGACCTGCACCGTGAAGAGGGACGCAGCTACTGGGAGGAAGACTTTGAGAGTCCACTGAGTGGGTGCGTCTTACAACTGTGCTAGTGGAGTGCTTTTGTGAAATAGTATTTTAACAGTAGTTAGGTCAGTTAGTAGCCTAACATACTGGTGATACATTGAGGTGTTGACATTTCAGTTTTGATATCTTGGAGCGTTCTAGACAAATTTGATCTCCAAAAGCAAACATTTGGGTTACTAACAGGTGTATCAGATGCTGTTAAGTAAGTGTAGGAACAGTTTCTTGATGAACGGTGCTATGTGTGACCTGTAGATGGGAGGTTGATGGAGCAGTGTATGGAGTTCAGTGTGGAGAGGTGGAGTCTGGATCTGCACTCGTCTTTCTCAAAGATGGACAGAGGAAGGTGTGCACACCGTACCTTAACACCACCGCCTACGGAAACCTGCGCTTCCACTTCACCATGGGTATGACTTACACATTTACATGCACATTATGTTGACGCTGACGTGTGTTCATTGTATGATATCTGTGTTCAGTGTCTGATCCCTGTGTGTTCAGTGTCTGTTCTCTGTGTTCAGTGTCTAATCTCTGTGTGTTCAGTGTCTGATCTCTTTGTGTTCAGTGTCTGATCTCTGTGTGTTCAGTGTCTGTTCTCTGTGTGTTCAGTGTCTGATCTCTGTGTGTTCAGTGTCTGTTCTCTGTGTGTTCAGTGTCTGATCCCTGTGTGTTCAGTGTCTGTTCTCTGTGTTCAGTGTCTAATCTCTGTGTGTTCAGTGTCTGATCTCTTTGTGTTCAGTGTCTGATCTCTGTGTGTTCAGTGTCTGTTCTCTGTGTGTTCAGTGTCTGTTCTCTGTGTGTTCAGTGTCTGATCTCTGTGTGTTCAGTGTCTGTTCTCTGTGTGTTCAGTGTCTGATCTCTGTGTGTTCAGTGTCTGTTCTCTGTATGTTCAGTATCTGATCTCTGTGTGTTCAGTGTCTGTTCTCTGTATGTTCAGTATCTGATCTCTGTGTGTTCAGTGTCTGTTCTCTGTGTATTCGGTGTCTGATCTCTGTGTGTTCGGTGTCTGTTCTCTGTATTCAGTGTCTGATCTCTGTGTTTAGTGTCTGATCTCTGTGTGTTTGATGTCTGATCTCTGTATTCAGTGTCTGATCTCTGTGTTTAGTGTCTGATCTCTGTATGTTCGATGTCTGATCTCTGTATTCAGTGTCTGATCTCTGTGTTTAGTGTCTTATCGCTGTATGTTCAGTGTCCAATCTCTGTGTGTTCAGTGTCTGATCTCTGTGTTCACTGCAGGGGGTGGAGACTGCGATCCTGGAGAATCCAACAAGAATAATGTGGTCCTGTTTGGTCGTTCAGAGAGCAGGAAAGATCATGTGCTTTTGGACATACTTCCATACTCAGCCTACAGGGTAGAAACCTAATACAGTATATAGTCAGATTTAGTTTACATAATCATTTTCAACAGTTGACATGTTCTGTTCAGAATCTATCATTTAACTATTTCTCTTATTTCTTTTGTGATTTACTGTGTCATGTTCCCATCTGTATACACCTTGATATCGTATGGCTTTCTCTTCCAGACTCCTACAGTTGTCTCGGTTGGTTTGCCCACAGAACTTCAGACTCCAGCCACTCAGTTTTGTCTAGAGCAGAAATTTAATGGTGGAGCGAACCGTCACGTTTGGGCTGTGGATTTCCTGCAGCTGCTGCCGGTGCTACCTGGAGCAAACACTCACCTGGTACAGTTCTCAATCAACCTTGGGTGTGGAGCCTATCAGCCGGCCAACAGGTGATCAGATCAGAAAACAGTGATAACCCAAAAATCATTTTACTCATCCTCATGTCATTCAAACCTGTATGACTTTTTCTTCTGTTGCTCATAAAATAAGACATTTTGAAGAACACCGGAGTCCAAACAACAGTGGACAAAACAACACTGAGATATCTTTCAAAACATCATCTTTTGTGTTTGCAATTATATTTGGGAAAGTCAAATGATGTCAATAGAATAGAATAGAATAGAATAGAATAGACTTTCTATTGCCACAAGAACAGCAGGAATGGTGGAAGTTGTAGTGATGTGTGTTTGTATGCAGTGGTGATAGTATTTATAGTTCAGAAACAGTAGTCAGTACAGATACAGAAGAAGACAAGATTCAGAACATGTACTGTTTAAAATAAGTGAATTAAAGATTATTGTCTCCTCTTCTTCTGTTCCTGCATATGTGAATCTCACAGCGTCAAACTGGAGTTCTCAACTAATCATGGTCGCTCCTGGTCTCTCCTGCACACCGAGTGTCTTCCTGAACTGTGTGCCGGATCACATCTGCCTCACAGCAGCATCTACTCCTCAGAGAACTACAGCGGGTCAGTCACTGCGTCTGTTGGACGCTTTCATAAATCCTTGTTGTGTGTTCTGTTAACAGTGTGGTTTTAATCTCTGTGTTCCTGTAGTTGGACAAGGATCGCGATTCCTCTGCCCAACGCCGCGCTCACAGACAGCACTCGCTTCCGCTGGAGACAGACCGCTGTGGGAAGCAGCAACATGTGGGCGATTGACAACGGTAAGAGCCGTTCATTCAACATACAGGTCATATTTACTGATAGATGTCGACACATTATAGTCAAACCCACGGAGCGTGATCAGCAGATTAGACAGTGATTCTGAGCCAATAAATCATGATCAGGGACGATGATGATGATGATATGGCTGTTGTTGTTCCAGTGTATATCGGGCCGTCCTGTTTGCGTTTCTGCTCCGGTAGAGGACACTGTTCACGCACGGGCTGCAAGTATGAACGTCTTTCAGTCAGAACTGCAGTGAAACACTCTTTACACTGTGAAAACAGCAACATCTTACTGGTTCTGGAAAATGTGTTTTTTTTTTTTTGTATTTCTCTAGGTGTGACCCTGGTTTCAGTGGTCCGGCATGTGAGCTGGCATCTCAGACATTCCCTGCATTTCTGTCCGAGAGTTTCTCCAGCGTGAGGCTATCGTCCTATCACAGCTTCTCCTCACTGCGGGGGGCAGAGGTCAGTTTCGCCTGTGGGGTTTTGGCCAGTGGAAAAGCCCTGGTCTTCAACAGGGACAGTAGAAGACACATTGTTACGACCCCCCTGGACAGTTCACAGGCCAGGTACACACATACACACACACACGTTTTTATGTTTTATGGGGACTCTCCATAGGCGTAATGGCGTAATGGTGTAATGGTGGATCCCCTTACCCTAACCCTACCCCTAAACCTCTTGCACAAAACTACATGCATTTTTACATTCTTAATAAAACATTGTTCAGTATGCTTTTAGAGCTATTTTAATTGAGGATTTAGGAAATGTCCTCATAAAACACGTTTATGTAGTAATACCAGTGTAATACCCATGTCATTATACGAATTTGTGTCCTCATAAATCACATAAACTTGCACACATATATGTGCCATTGCTTCGGCTGACCGTTTGACTCAGACATTTGCATTTTATTGGGTTTTTTTGGCATTAGAAGTGTAAGAGAGTATCAAAGATCGTGACTCTTTCATTTTTATGACTTTTATTTATCACTTCAGTCAGAAAGGCGCTATTAGTATTACTTCAAAACGAGCCCCAGGTCTTGTTTCTTTCTCTCCTGCAGGTATCTTCAGTTTACGCTGAGGCTGGGCAGTCGCAGCACGTCGAGCTCCTGTCCCTCTCCTGACCAGCCGGGTGAAGGAGTGCTGCTGCATTACTCTTCAGATAACGGCATCACCTGGACGCTGCTGCAGCATTATGCTTATCAGGGCTTCCATGAGCCCAGGTACACCGTCCTGAACACACACGCCACTGCTGGGCTTTACTGCGGTCATATGGAGCAGCATGGCAAATCTTCTTCTTCAGTGTGTCAAGCACATAAGTTAAAGGGGTCAGATGACGGGATTTCAAGTTTTGCTTTGTCTTTGAAGTTTACAATCTGTTTGTGCATATGTAAGATCGGTAAATTTACAAAGATTAAAGTCTCAAACCCAAAGAGATATTCTTTATAAAAGTTAAGACTTGTCCACATCTTCCTAAAACGCCTCTCTGTGTGTCAAGTTTTTCATAACACCGCCCAAATATTTATGCAAAGAAAGAAGGCGTAGCTTTTATTCTCGCTGTAGTATTGTTGTCGTGGAGACGCTGTGTTTCCAAATATGGTAAGGGGCGTAACATTTCCGTCACACGCTTGAGGTATTCAGCCAATCACAATGCACTGGATAGCTAGCCAATCAGAGCACACCTCGCTTTTCAAAACGATGAGCTTTGTAAGAGTCAACACGTTTCAGAAAGGTCAGGCAGAGAGGAGCAACAACAATGTACAGTATATGGAAAATTATGTGTTTTAACTCTTAAACCACGTAAACACATTGCATTACATCAAATACACAAAGTAATGTTCTTTTTAGCATCGTCATATGACCCCTTTAATATATGTTGTGTGATCAGCTCATCTGCTATTGTTGATGGTTAGACTGAATTGACTCTTTCTAGGATCGTTTCTGTGGAGCTTCCTCCTGGGGCCCGTAAATTCGGGGTCCAGTTCCGCTGGTGGCAGCCGTACCATTCAGGCCGTGGGCAGGACGTCTGGGCTCTGGATGAGATCAGCATGACCTCCGTCCTCTTCAACATCATCAGCCTGGACTTCAGTAACGTGTTAGACGTGACTCAGAGCCTGGGCTTCTATCTGGGGAACGTGCAGCCATACTGCCAACACGACTGGACCCTCAGGTACCTGCCTCATGTTCACCGCAGTACCATTCATTATTAGTTAAGCCTTCAATCAGCAGCCATTGAAGCATCAATGTGAGATACAGGCATTACTGACATCTCAGTACAAAGACAGAAGAACTATATCATGATGTCTGTCCTTACAGTGGTTGAAAGTGACTGGTGATGAGTTTTTGAGCTTAAACAGGGAGCTGCTAGAAAGTCACTTCTTGACGATATTAATGATGCTTAACGAAGTTAACCATCTGAACATCAGGTAACAGACCCTAACCAATTGATAGGATGAACATCACTGCATTTGTGCTTCACTGCTTTCATGATATTTCTGGGATTTAAGGATTTGGAGAACATCTAATCCATACTATAAAAGCTACTCTAATGGAACTGAATGAGCTTTTAATGTACAATAAAATAATTCTAATAAATATTCATGAGCTCAGATGTCACAACCCACCCAACTACAGTCTCACTTGACACCAGCTCTCCAAGAACAAAAAAGCACAAAAAGAGCTCTGTTTCAGATCCCGAAGTTCGTCACCATTTTCCAGACCAGCAAAGAGACAAAAAATTGCTTTTGTATTCAATGCAAAAGCAAACAGAATATTTCTACAAATTAATAATGCATTGAAATCCAAACCGCATCAGTGTTTCCCTTCAGGCGCCGTCTGAAATTAAAGTGTAAACCACAATGATGTAAATATTTGCTCAGTTTTTCAGGCGATCACGGCTCGGCCTCCAGTATCCGCTATGTGGAAACACAATCCATGCAGATCGGTGCATCCTACATGATCCAGTTCTCGCTGGTCATGGGCTGCGGACGCGAACCTTCTCCTCACATCGACACTCAGGTCCGACTGGAGTTCTCCACCAATCATGGCTTGACTTGGCATCTTGTCAAAGAGGTGAGAAAACCGAAATATTCTCTAATGCCTCTTGTTTTCACCAAAAAAAAGTAGCGAAATGCACCATAGTGTTACCATGTTTTTGGAGTATGATGTAAATACCATGCTAATGATTGAGGACCACGGTATACATTCAAGTACTGACAGTATCACCATCTGATACTGCCTCTGGGTCTTCACTCAGAAACCTAAGCACTTTTTGTAAGGATTGTAGAAGCAATCTAAAGCTCTGCACATTCACAGTCAGGTTATACATGACTCCTTGTGCTGTAATTCCTCTCGTCTCCACTGAGAGGTTAACTTCTGTTTCTGCTGGTTTGTGGGTAATAGGCCTGTCTACCCGGCATGCCCAGCTGCTCTGAGTTCACTGCGTCCAGCGTCTACCATCCATCTGAGTTCACAGACTGGAGACGCATCACACTTCCACTGCCGTACAAAACCTGGTGAGACACAAACACTGCACACAGATTCACTGACTGCAGTGCACTGGACTCTCCTGTGCTACAGGAGCAAGGCATCTGTTTATTACATGTTACATTATTTTTAAAAGTGAATATGTATACATTTGACTCCTTTTATAACTAGAACACTACATCCATAAAGAAATGTTTAATGTCTCATATTATATTACAAACAATACATGGCAAATATTTCAAGAGGATAAACACCAAAGGCATTTTCCCATGAGCAAAACAGCTCATATTTATGGCAGTATTTCTGATTTTAAGGTGGAAATGGTCGTATTTTACCAGTGTTCATGCCTCTTCATACACTGCTATGCATTTGCAGCGTTTTTCTGGTTTCATACTGTTTTCTGGCTGTAGGTCGAGTGCGACGCGCTTCCGATGGATCCAGAATTACTATCAGGAGCAGGACGAGTGGGCTCTGGATGACATTTACATCGGGCAGCAGTGTCCTCAGATGTGCCGTGGACATGGATGGTGTGACCACGGTCACTGCAGGTCAGTCACTGTCACTTACTGTCGCTCAGAAAAGACTGATTCGCATTTTCAAACTTTTGATCATGCATTTCTGTTTCATTTTCCATTTCAAATATCCAAAAATCTTAGAAACAATAATTTACTGGAGAAACAGAATGTTTTAAGAAATTAGGACTTATTTTCACAGACTGTATTTTAATATGAGCTATTTTGTCTGACTGCACAGTTGTTTTTTTGTTTTTTTCACTTATTAAACAAATAAAAAATCCGTAATGTGCAGTCAGACAATTAAAATACACTTGTATTAATAAAATACAATCTATGAAAACAAATCTGAATATCTTATGCAGTGTTAAGTGAATATTTTTTCTTGTTTGTGGGATTTTTTCTGGACAACAATTCACAACAGACTAATTAAAATCCAGTTAGCAGTTTGTTTGTTTTTTGAGTTTTTGACATTTCATCATAATTTAAAGCTCTTCACACTGGGAGCTGTAATGAAGCGTCTGTATCGGCGCTCACACCAGCATACGCTGAAGACACGACCTGAGGGATTCACTTACACTCTGTTTAATAATGTGAACAAACGCTGTTTTCCAGTCTGCTGATTGAGCTGAAGGTCAGTCAGTCGTAAAGCAGACCCTGACCCCAGTTAACAGAGCGTCCGGCTCACAGATCACATCTTACAGCACACAGCCGTGAATCAGACTCACTGCTTTATTACCGCACGTAAATGACATGAGCTGATGCACCTCAAATGGCCTTTCATTTCAAACTATAAATGTAAAACATGGGTGTGTGACACAAAAGAACTGTGAGGAGTTCTCACAGCCTAAAAGTGAAGATTACTGATGACGATTTTCATTGTTGTAAATGCTATTAGGGATGAAATGACCAGAGTTTTTTTTTTTTTTTTTTTGCTTATCATCACTTTTGATAGATTTCAACTAGTGCTGTCAAATGATTAATTGCATACAAAATAAAAGTTTTTTTTGTTTACATAATATATGTGTGTGTACTGTGTATATTTATTATGTATATATAAATACACACACATACAGTATATATTTTGAAAATATTTACAGTGGGGAAAATAATTATTTGATCCCCTGCTGATTTTGAAAGTTTGGCCACTTAAAAAAAGAAAAAAAGAAGGGTTTATCATTTTTATGGTAGGTTTATTTTAACTGATAGAGACAGAATATCAAACAAAAAAAACTAGAAAAAAGCATGACTTAGTACTTGGTGCAGAAACCATTGTTGGCAAGCACAGAAGTCAAACGTTTCTTGTAGCTGGTCACCAGGTTTGCACACATCTCAGGAGGGATTTGGGTCCACTCCTCTTTGCAGATCCTCTCTAAATCATTAAGGTTTCTTAGCTGTCTCTTGGAAACTCGAAGTTTCAGATCCCTCCACAGATTTTCTATGGGATTAAGGTCTAGACCACTCCAGGACCTTAATGTGCTTCTTCTTGAGCCACTCCTTTGTTTCCTTGGCGGTATATTTCGGGTAACTGTCATGCTGGAAGACCCATCCATGACCCATCTTCAGTGTTCTGGCTGAGGTTCTCGTCCAAGATTTTACAGTACATGGCTCCGTCCATTTGCCCCTCAATGTGGTAAAGTCGTCCTGTACCCTGCAGAAAAACAGCCCCAAAGCATAATGTTTCCACCTCCATGCTTGACTGTAGGAATGTGTCCTTCTCTGAATCATCAAACTTCAGACGGGTCTGTACATGTGACTTCTTGAGCAGAGGGACTTTGCGGAAACTGCAGGATTTCAATCCATTCGTAGTGTGTTACCAGTGTTTTGCATTTACATTTACATTTACATTTAGTCATTTTGCAGACGCTTTTATCCAAAGCGACTTACAATTGGGGAATACATAAAGCGATTCATCTTGAAGAGGCAATCAGACAGACGAAGTGCTTGCAACACCAAGTCTCAGGCATTGTTCAAATAAATACAAACTACCAAAGGAAGGAATAAGTAAAGAGAATTTTTTTTTTTTTTTTTTTTTTAAGTTTAGGATGAAGTCAAGTGCCGTCGAAAGAGATGAGTTTTCAGTTGTTGCTTGATCCAGCATTCCGGATAGGGGTGGGAAGATCATTCCACCAGCCAGGAATGATGAACGAGAATGTTCTGGAGAGTGATTTTGAGCCTCTCTGTGATGGTACCACGAGGCGTCGCTCACTAGCAGATCTCAGATTTCTGGAGGGGATGTAGTTTGTTAATAGAGAGTGCAAGTAAACGGGTGCTGAGCCAGTGGTTGTTCTATATGCAAGCATCAGTGTCTTGAACTTGATGCGAGCCGCGACTGGTAGCCAGTGCAGGGAGATAAAGAGAGGTGTAACATGGGCTCTTTTGGGCTCGTTGAAGACCAGTCGTGCCGCTGCATTCTGAATCATTTGTAGAGGTTTGACTGTGTTTGACGGAAGTCCAGCCAGAAGAGCATTGCAGTAGTCCAGCCTAGAAATGACAAGGGCCTGGACAAGAAGTTGTGCAGCATGCTCCGTCAGAAAGGGCCTGATCTTTCTGATGTTGTGTAGAGCAAACCTGCAAGATCGAGCAGCCTTTGCAATGTGGTCTTTGAAGGTCAGCTGATCATCAAAGATTACACCAAGATTTCTGACCGAAGTTGATGGGGTTATTGTTGATGAACCTAACTGGATCGTGAAGTCATGCTGTAGAGTCGGAGTGGCAGGAAGGACAAGAAGCTCAGTCTTTGCCATTTTGAGCTGCAGGTGATGTTCTTTCATCCATGCCGAGATGTCTGCCAGGCAGCCTGAGATCCGCGCAGCTACCGTTGGATCATCTGGTTGAAAAGAGAGATAGAGCTGTGTGTCATCAGCGTAGCAATGGTATGAGAATCCATGTGCCTGGATGATGGGACCCAGTGATGTAGTGTATGTGGAGAAGAGGAGGGGTCCAAGAACCGATCCCTGAGGAACCCCAGTGACCAGTTGATGTGCTTTGGATACCTCCCCTCCCCAGGCCACCCTGAAAGACCTACCAGTGAGATAGGATTCAAACCAGTGAAGTGGAATGCCAGTGATGCCCAGTGATGAGAGGGTGGACAGGAGTATCTGATGATTGACAGTGTCAAACGCGGCAGATAGATCAAGCAGAATGAGGACTGATGATTTGGAATGGGCTTTTTCATTTCGCAGGGCTTCAGTGACCGAGAGAAGCGCAGTCTCAGTTGAATGGCCACTCCTGAAACCTGACTGTTTAGCATCCAGTTTGTCGTTCTGTGAAAGAAACAGTGAGACTTGGTTGAAGACAACTCGTTCAAGTGTTTTTGCTATGAACGGAAGGAGAGAGACAGGTCTGTAGTTTTCTATAAGAGAAGTGTTTAATGTAGGTTTTTTGAGCAGTGGGGTTACGCGAGCCTGCTTGAACATAGTGGGGAAGTTGCCTGTGAGGAGGGATGTGTTGATGATGTGTGTGAGTGCAGGTAAGAGTGTGGGTGAGATTGCTTGGAGAAGATGTGAGAGGATTGGGTCAAGAGGACATGTTGTAGGATGGTTGGAGAGGAGAAGCTTGGATACTTCAGTTTCAGTGAGGGGACAGAAAGAGAAGATGGGAGTTTTAGCAGTGGATGTGGTAGGTTGAGGGTCCTGTGTGCGTGGAGGTGAGAACTGACCACTGATCGATCTAGTTCTGTCTGTAAAGAAAGTGGCAAAGTCATCAGCTGTAATAGAGGTGGTGGGAGGAGGTGGAGGGGGACAGAGGAGGGAATGAAATGTTCTGAAGAGATTACGCATGTCTGGAGCGCTGTCGATCTTGTTGTGGAAATGTGAGGATTTGGCAGTGTGGACTTTAGCAGAGAAGGATGTGAGCAAAGACTGGTACCTACTGAGGTCTGACAGTTCGTTTGATTTGCGCCATTTTCTCTCTGCCGCTCTGAATGTAGTCCGATGTTCACGAAGAACCTCGGATAACCAGGGGTTGGAAGGAGCAGCCCGTGCTGGCCTAGAGGAGAGAGGACAAATGTCGTCTAGACAAGAGGTTAAGGTAGAGCATAAAGTCTCAGTAGCTGCGTTTACATCCAGAGATGAGAAATGGGTGGGTGATGGAAGAGAGGAGGATACTACAGAGGAGAGATGGGAAGGAGAAAGGGAGTGCAGGTTTCGTCTAAAAGTAACTGGTAGGGGGGTTGGTGGCACAGGAGAAGCAAAGTGTAATGTAAATGTAATGAAGAAATGGTCCGAAGTATGTAGCGGTTGTACCAGAATGTTATCTGCAGTACAATTGCGTGTGTAAATTAAGTCAAGTTGGTTGCCTGATTTGTGCGTGCTAGTAGTGGTAAGGCGTTTGAGATCAAATGAAGCTAGGAGTGAATGGAAGTCTGTAGCATAAGGCTTGTCTAGGTGAATGTTGAAATCACCAAAGACTAAGAGCGGAGTGCCATCCTCCACGAAAGAGGACAGCAGCCCGTCCAGCTCCTCTAGGAAGGTGGCTAGAATTTGGCTAGGGGGACGGTAAATGACCACAATCTGGAGTTTTATGGGAGCTGATACAGTAATGACATGAGATTCAAATGAGTTGTAATTGCATAGGGGAGAGCGGGTTGAGTATTTCCAATTGTTAGAAATGAGCAGACCAGTGCCTCCACCCCGGCCAACTTGGCGCGGGGTATGAGAGAAAGAGAGATTAGTAGAGAGAGCAGCTGGGGTTGCTGAGTCTTCTGGACGAATCCAGGTCTCAGTCAAGCCCAAGATGCTGAGCGTGGATTTTAAAGAAAAAGCAGAAATGAAGTCAGCTTTGTTGACAGCTGACTGACAATTCCAGAGACCCACAGAGAAGGAAAGAGGTGTAGTGGAGGAGGTAGAGATAAGGCGCTGGTTAGCAGGGTTACGTTGCCGTCTGCGTGTGACGTTAGAGCGTGGTTGAGAGAGAACCGGAATGGTTTGGAAACACATGATAGAGGTGGCAGGAAAGAGGATAGAAACGGAGAGTGTGTAAGGGAAGGGGGGAAAAAAAGGATACTTAAGTGTGTCGCTCGGTGTCGTTGCTCGGTTAAAGTCGCGCAGGAAAAGTCGATGGTCTTTACCCTCGTCGATCTTCACACAAGGAGGCTGAACGCTTCCGCTGATGCTTCCGCGTCAGCGCTCGGACCTCTGATAAATACAGCCTAACACACTACAGTGAAAACAGCTGTGGCCGGTTTCTGATTGGCCCAGCCAATAGCCAAGTGCAAATAGCTCAAGACGAAACTAACACTTCGCTTGCAAGGAGCAATGAAAATGATCCAGGTTCCTTCTTAGCCAAGGTGCAAATTATTATAATTAACAGTAAGTGCAATCAAACATAGAAACCTCAACGAAAATGCAGAATAGAAATAGATGGAAAACTAAGTATTCCTTCCTAACAGCAAGTAAATAATTTAAACAACAGATCTATGACCAAGTATTACAACACTTACGTGCTGCTGTCCGTCTCTTCTGGTGAAAATTCGGCTTTTGCTTGGTGATTGTGGTCCCAACTGCCATGAGATCATTTACAAGATCCTCCCGTGTAGTTTGGGGCTGATCCCTCACCTTTCTCATGATCATCCTTACCCCATGAGGCAAGATCTCGCAAGGAGCTCCAGACCAAAGCCGATTGATGGTTATTTGGTATTTCTTCCATTTCCAAATAATGTCTCCTTCTTGCCAAGCTTCTTGCTGATGGTCTTGTAGCCCATTCCAGCCTTGTGTAGGTCTACAATCTTGTCCCTGATGTCCTTTGACAGCTCTTTGGTCTTGCCCATGGTAGTGGAGAGGCTGGGATGGAAGATACAGATTATATGGACAGGAGTCTTGTATACACACAGCGAGCTGAAATTAGTAGTATCTTCTCAAAGTGACAGGACTAATCTGTGTTCCACATGTGCACATAACCAATCTGTGGGAGCCAAAATTCCTACTGGTTGGTAGGGGACCAAATACTTATTTGACTTACTAAAATGTAAATCTTTTTTTTTTGAAATTTGTATCCTGCTTTTTTATGGATTTTTTGTTTGATATTCTGTCTCTATCATTTAAAATAAACCTACCATAAAAATGATAAACCCTTCTTTTTTTTTAAGTGGGCAAACTTACAAAATCAGCAGGGGATCAAATAATTATTTTCCCACTGTACATGTATTTACATGTCTATATTTATATTCATATAAATTATATTATAAATAAATATATTTCATATATAAACATAACATATTTTATATATATATATATATATATATATATATACATGCATGTATGTGTATTTATATATACATAATATATGTATGTGTGCTGTCTATATTTATTATGTAAACAAAAGCGGGAGAAGCCGAATATTCACCAGCCGAATATTCACCAGAAGAGACGGACGGCAGCTCGTAAGTGTTGCGATACTTAGTCATAGATCTGTTGTTTAAATTATTTACCTGCTGTTGGGAAGGAATACTTTCGTTTCCTTCTATTTCTATTCTGCATTTTCGTTGAGGTTTCGTTGTTTGATTGCACTTTCTGTTAATTATAATAATTTGCACCTCGGCTAAGAAGGAACCTGGATCATTTTCAGTGCTCCTTGCTAGCGAAGTGTTAGTTTCGTCTTGAGTTATTTGCACAAGGCTATTGGCTGGGCCAATCAGAAGCCGACCACAGCGACTGTAAAAGTATTTAAACTGCCTGTTCGCTATTACAAGTCGGGAGAAGCGAATATTCACCAGAAGAGACGGACGGCAGCTCGTAAGTGTTGCGATACTTAGTCATAGATCTGTTGTTTAAATTATTTACCTGCTGTTGGGAAGGAATACTTTCGTTTCCTTCTATTTCTATTCTGCATTTTCGTTGAGGTTTCGTTGTTTGATTGCACTTTCTGTTAATTATAATAATTTGCACCTCGGCTAAGAAGGAACCTGGATCATTTTCAGTGCTCCTTGCTAGCGAAGTGTTAGTTTCGTCTTGAGTTATTTGCACAAGGCTATTGGCTGGGCCAATCAGAAGCCGCCACAGCGACTGTAAAAGTATTTAAACTGCCTGTTCGCTATTACAAGTCGGGAGAAGCGAATATTCACCAGAAGAGACGGACGGCAGCTCGTAAGTGTTGCGATACTTAGTCATAGATCTGTTGTTTAAATTATTTACCTGCTGTTGGGAAGGAATACTTCGTTTCCTTCTATTTCTATTCTGCATTTTCGTTGAGGTTTCGTTGTTTGATTGCACTTTCTGTTAATTATAATAATTTGCACCTCGGCTAGAAGGAACCTGGATCATTTTCAGTGCTCCTTGCTAGCGAAGTGTTAGTTTCGTCTTGAGTTATTTGCACAAGGCTATTGGCTGGGCCAATCAGAAGCCGGCCACAGCTGTTTTCACGGTAGTGTGTTAGGCTGTATTTATCAGAGGTCCGAGCGCTGGCGGAAGCATCAGCGGAAGCGTTCAAGCCTCCTCGTGTGAAGACAGACGAGGGTAAAGACCATCGACTTTTCCTGCGCGACTTTAACCGAGCAACGACTCCGGCGACACACTTAAGTATCTTTTCTTTTTCCCCTTCCCTTACACACTCTCCGTTTCCATCCTCTTTCCTGCCACCTCTATCATGTGTTTCCAAACTATTCCGGTTCTCTCTCAACCACGCTCTAACGTCCCATGAGCGGCAACGTAATCCTGCTAACCTCGCCTTATCTCTACCTCCTTCACTACACCTCTTTCCTTCTCTGTGGGTCTCTGGAATTGTCAGTCAGCTGTCAACAAAGCTGACTTCATTTCTGCTTTTTCTTTAAAATCCACGCTCAGCATCTTGGGCTTGACTGAGACCTGGATTCGTCCAGAAGACTCAGCAACCCCAGCTGCTCTCTACTAATCTCTCTTTCTCTCACACCCCCGGCAAGTTGGCGGGGTGGAGGCACTGGTCTGCTCATTTCTAACAATTGGAAATACTCAACCCGCTCTTCCCTATGCAATTACAACTCATTTGAATCTCATGCCATTACTGTATCAGCTCCGATAAAACTCCAGATCGTGGTCATTTACCGTCCCCTAGCCAAATTCTAGCCACCTTCCTAGAGGAGCTGGACGGGCTGCTGTCCTCTTCGTGGAGGATGGCACTCCACTCCTAGTCTTTGGTGATTTCAACATTCACCTAGACAAGCCTTATGCTACAGACTTCCATGCACTCCTAGCTTCGTTTGATCTCAAACGCCTTACCACTACTAGCACGCACAAATCAGGCAACCAACTTGACTTAATTTACACACGCAATTGTACTGCAGATAACATTCTGGTACAACCGCTACATACTTGGACCATTTCTTCATTACATTTACATTACACTTTGCTTCTCCTGTGCCACCAACCCCCCTACCAGTTACTTTTAGACGAAACCTGCGCTCCCTTTCTCCTTCCCATCTTTCCTCTGTGGTATCCTCCTCTCTTCCTTCACCCACCCATTTCTCATCTCTGGATGTAAACGCAGCTACTGAGACTTTATGCTCTACCTTAACCTCTTGTCTAGACGACATTTGTCCTCTCTCCTCTAGGCCCGCACGGGCTGCTCCTTCCAACCCCTGGTTATCCGAGGTTCTTCGTGAACATCGGACTACACTCAAGCGGCAGAGAGAAAATGGCGCAAATCAAACGATCTGTCGGACCTCAGTAGGTACCAGTCTATGCTCACATCCTTCTCTGCTAAAGTCCACACTGCCAAATCCTCACATTTCCGCAACAAGATCGACAGCGCTCCAGACATGCGTAATCTCTTCAGAACATTTAATTCCTCCTCTGTCCCCTCCACCTCCTCCCTCCACCTCTATTACAGCTGATGACTTTGCCACTTTCTTTACAGACAAAACTAGATCAATCAGTGGTCAGTTTTCACCTCCACGCACACAGGACCCTCACCCTACCACATCCACTGCTAAAACTCCCATCTTTTCTTTCTGTCCACTCACTGAAGCTGAAGTATCCAAGCTTCTCCTCTCCAACCATCCTACAACATGTCCTCTTGACCCAATCCCTCACACCTTCTCCAAGCAATCTCACCCACACTCTTACCTGCACTCACACACATCATCAACACATCCCTACTCACAGGTAACTTCCCCATTGCGTTCAAGCAGGCTCGGGTAACCCCACTGCTCAAAAAACCTACATTAAACACTTCTCTTATAGAAAACTACAGACCTGTCTCTCTCCTTCCGTTCATAGCGAAAACACTTGAACGAGTTGTCTTCAACCAAGTCTCACTGTTTCTTTCACAGAACGACAAACTGGATGCTAAACAGTCAGGTTTCAGGAGGGGCCATTCAACTGAGACTGCGCTTCTCTCGGTCACTGAAGCCCTGCGAATTGCAAAAGCCCATTCCAAATCATCAGTCCTCATTCTGCTGGACCTATCTGCCGCTTTTGACACTGTCAATCATCAGATACTCCTGTCCACCCTCTCATCACTGGGCATCTCTGGCATTCCACTTCGCTGGTTTGAATCCTATCTCACTGGTAGGTCTTTCAGGGTGGCCTGGGAGGTGAGGTATCCAAAGCACATACACTGGTCACTGGGGTTCCTCAGGGATCAGTTCTTGGACCCTCCTCTTCTCCACATACACTACATCACTGGGTCCCATCATACAGGCACATGGATTCTCATACCATTGCTACGCTGATGACACACAGCTCTACCTCTCTTTTCAACCAGATGATCCAACGGTAACTGCAAGGATCTCAGGTTGCCTGGCGGACATCTCGGCATGGATGAAAGAACATCACCTGCAGCTCAACCTGGCAAAGACTGAGCTTCTTGTCCTCCCTGCCACTCCGACTCTACAGCATGACTTCACGATCCAGTTAGGTTCATCAACAATAACCCCATCAACGGTCAGAAATCTTGGTGTAATCTTTGATGATCAGCTGACCTTCAAAGACCACATTACAAAACTGCTCGATCTTGCAGGTTTGCACTATATAACATCAGAAAGATCAGGCCCTTTCTGACAGAGCATGCTGCACAACTTCTTGTCCAGGCCCTTGTCATTTCTAGGCTGGACTATTGCAATGCTCTTCTGGCTGGACTTCCGTCTAATACAGTCAAACCTCTACAAATGATTCAGAATGCAGCGGCACGACTGGTCTTCAACGAGCCCAAAAGAGCCCATGTTACACCTCTCTTTATCTCCCTGCACTGGCTACCAATCACGGCTCGCATCAAGTTCAAGACACTGATGCTTGCATATAGAACAACCACTGGCTCAGCACCCGTTTACTTGCACTCTCTATTAACAAACTACATCCCCTCCAGAAATCTGAGATCTGCTAGTGAGCGACGCCTCGTGATACCATCACAGAGAGGCGCAAAATCACTCTCTAGATCATTCTCATTCACCATTCCTGGCTGGTGGAACGATCTTCCCACCTCTATCCGGAATGCTGGATCCCTGTCAATCTTCAAGCAACAACTGAAAACTCATCTCTTTCGACAGCACTTGACTTCATCCTAAACTTAAAAAAAAAAAAAAAAAATTATCTTTACTTATTCCTTCCTTTGGTAGTTTGTATTTATTTGAACAATGTCTGAGACTTGGTGTTGCAAGCACTTCGTATGTCTGATTGCCTCTTCAAGATTAATCGCTCGATGTATTCCCCAATTGTAAGTCGCTTTGGATAAAAGCGTCTGCTAAATGACTAAATGTAAATGTAAAATGTAAAACTTTTATTTTGGATGTGATTAATCGCAAATAATTGTTTGACAGCACTAATTTCAACTTAATTTTTCATTTGATCATCACATTAAACGTACATTTTAATTCAAATTTTTATTTTACATATTCATTAAAACATTATTTAGTATTTACCGTTATTTAAAACCCTTTAGAGAGTCCCTATAGTGATAAGAGAAACATGAATATTTGTGAATATGTCCTGATATGTAGTGCTTTAGTCTGGTGCTTCCATCTCAATAATTTTAGTGCTATTGGTTGAAAAATATTTATGATGGAGCAGATAGTTAGATATACTAGATCAAATTACAGCGGTGCTAGTAACAGTGCAGCATTTATGTGAGGATTTAGCTAATTAATATGGAATCATTTAGTGTTTACGTGATGCATTCCACTTTTATATTCTTTGTCAAATTGATTCTTACGGTGGATGATCAATGTGTGCTGAACGCAGTTTGAGATGCTGACTGTGAGCCCTTCATGGGCGGCTCAGGGTCAGATGTATGTGATGGCTCAAGGCAAGCGGGGATGATTTGTTGGGTCATTGTGTCTAGCGGCTGCTCGTGAATCAGCCGCTGGAGATGAAAGGTCATGCGTTTGCTCTGTTCCAGGTGTGATGAAGGCTTCGCCGGCTCAGACTGCCAGCCGGTCAACACTCTGGCCTCCAGTGTGCTCTCAGACTTCGAGTCACAAGAAACCCTGATGTCAGCGTGGCAGGAGGTGACCGGAGGCGAGATCGTGCTGCCCGACCAGGGCTGCGGGGTGGTTTCCTCCGGGTCCTCTCTGTACTTCAGTAAGGTACGATAACAGCCATGATGCAGGGTTTCAGCTGGACTCTTTCTGCTTGTTTCTGCTTGTTTTGCTTCTCCAGTCTCTCTTTCGTAAAGGAAGTCTGTATTGTGATTTTTGCTAAACGTTATTTAGTTTTCTGATGAGGCAAACACTTCAACAAATGTGAGGCACAGTACAAACAACACTACAGTACATTTAAATATACAGAAATAAGTAGACACAAAATAATGTAAGAATATATGAATATATGAATTCCTAGAAAATAAATGAGTGAAAGTGAATGAATGAATGAATGATTGAACGAAAGAAAATATCACAAAAATATAATAGAGTGCATAGGAGCAGTATAAATTGATCATATTCCTTGATCTAATACAGGCTTCCATATTTTCCAAAATAAATGTAACTTGTCAACATCTGTATTCTTGTATGCTTGTATATTAATGTGAAATCATCAACATAAAAGATTCCTTTATATTTGGTTCTGATCCCCCAGTGTCCTTTTCATTTTTTTAACTCACAAGCCCTGTTCTTGAACTGCAGTGTTCTGATGAAAACAAAATCTGAGTGAAACAAAATCTAGTGTGAATCTGGAGTATGAACCCATTTCATCATGATGTAAAGCGAAACACTAGATGACATTGTTGTCTGTGATCGCTGATATTATGTCACAGAGGCAGTGTACTGTAACTCTCGTTGGTCATCAGGCTGGGCTGCGGCAGCTGGTCAGCTGGGATCTGGACACAGAGTGGGCGGAGTTTGTGCAGTTCTACCTGCGGATGGGTGGAGATGGGGCAGAGTGTAACCAGGCCGACAGCAGAGAGGAGGGGCTTCTGCTGCAATACAGCAATGACGGCGGAATCAGCTGGGGTCTGATAGCAGAGATGTACTTCACTGACTTCACCAAACCACGGTGAGAGCACCGCAGAACAACTCAGTCAATAATGCTCTGTTTGTTTAAGATTTTTACTTTAAATATGAGGAATTCCAGGATCAAACTACATGTAATCCATCCAAACAATTCTTTCTCTCTTTTTTTTTTTGGCTGGAGTCATTTGAAAGTAAATGAGCGGGCATTACGCAATGCCAAACCACAGCTCTTTAATGCAACACAACTGGCAATAGAAAACGCCTATTTAAACTAAGGATCTATTCATGCAGAACAAGTTCTGGTGTTTAAAACAAGCGTGTGATGCAGAGGAATGGAAGTAGGAATGAACTCAGGGATCTTGAGTTGCTTATTTAAAAGCTGAACATCTTTTCAAAGAGCAGTGCAACCAAGCCAAGCCAAGTCACCCTTATTTATATAGCTCTTTTTACGGTATGGAAAGGAAAGGAAAGGACGTGTGGCGTCCCATACTTGGAATTTGTGCTCTGCATTTAACCCATCCAAGTGCACACACACAACAGTGAGAAGCGAACACACACACGTACAGAGCAGTGGGCAGCCAATGCTGCAGCACCCCGGGAGCAGTTGGGGGTTCAGTGCCTTGCTCAAGGATCTCACCTCAGTCGTGGTATTGAGAGTACTGGACATTCACTGCCCCCACCTACAATCCCTGCCAGACCTGAGACTGGAACCCACAACCTTCAGGTTACAAGTCCGACTCTCTATCCATTAGGCCACAACTGCATTTTACAATGCAGATTGCGTCAAAGCAGCTTTATAGTATTAAATAGGGAAATAGTGTGCCATTCTCCTCTGGTCAGATGAACCAGCAGTTTAATTCTAGGCTGCAACAAAGTCAGATTGTGTAAAGGACTCATCTGGTTCCCGTAGTCTTGTCCCGATAGACGTCTAGGAGACAAGCTCTGGGGCTCATCTTGTTGTCCTGGTCTCCGCTGACATTCAGGGCTGTAAAGGTCATCTCTAGGTGCTGATGCACCATCTGATCTTGATACAAACTTGATCTGGTGGCTACAGTGACCTCAGAATAAGAACAAAAGAGACTAATATTAGCGTAGATGCCATTCTTCTAAAGAGAATGTGGGCAAAGAAAGACAAGTGTGTTGGTTAATCAGTTGAAAGTAGGACATCTGAGTTCTATTTGTTTGGTTTATGATGGTAAAAGTAAGTAGGGGGTAAAGTATTGGAATAGTTAGGTGTTTTGGAAGGTTTATTTTCGCTTAGTGCAGAAGAGTTTGAACAAAGCTTGAGAATGTTTGTTTTTAAATTCCTTGTTTTTATTGTTTTTTTAATGACTATTTTACTTCCTTTTATGTAAAGCACTTTGAATTACCACTGTGTATGAAATGTGCTATATAAATAAACTTGCCTTGCCTTGTATTACGGAGCGAACGAGACGTGAGACGTATGGATCCACATGCAAGGCTTTATTTACAAAGGCAAGGTCAAGAAACAGGCAAGGGTCAGATAACACAGGTAAATCACAGACAAGGCAAAGAATATTCCTAGGGCTAGCGTGGGTCTACGATCAGCGAACAATATCCAGAGGGCTTGACATGAGGGGTAATCCAATAACACGAGCAATAGTCCAGGCGAGGTGCAAACAGAGTCCGAAACAGCAGGCAAAGGGTTAATCCAAGATACACAGGCAGAAGATGAGGAAACAGACAACAAGGCAACATGAAATGACTAGACTTAGACTAGAACTGAAATTAGGAATGGAAACTTGGAATGGCTCCGTAGTGTAGCTATCGCTAGAAGAGTGATATACGCTAAACAATACTTGGCGATCTGAAAGAGGAAAACCAAGGTTTATAAAGCATGTCTGATTGGATTCAGCTGTGTGTGTGTGTAATCAGTGCATTCAGCTGTGTGTGTGTAATGTGTGCAATGGATGATGAGAACTGTAGTCCGGAGTGACATGTAACAGTCTGTGTGGTGTGAGAGTCAATATGATGGAGAGTGGGTGACCTCTGGTGGTGAGTGAACTGAAGTTCATAGACTGGATTCGTGACACCTTGCCTTGCCTTGCCTAACAATCCAGCCAGGTTAAAGAGATGGGTCTTTAATCTAGATTTAAACTGACAGAGTGTGTCTGCCTCCCGAACAATGTTAAGTAGATTGTTCCAGAGTTTGGGAGCTAAATAGGAAAAGGATCTGCCGCCCGCAGTTGATTTTGATATTCTAGGTATCAAACGGCCAGAGTTTTGGGAACGCAGCGGACGTGGAGGACTATAATGCAATAAGAGCTCGCTCAAGTACTGAGGTGCTAAACCATTCAGGGCTTTATAAGCAATTAGCAAGTTTTTAAAATGTATACAATGTTTAATAGGAAGCCAGTGCAATGTTGACAGAACCGGGCTAATATGATCATATTTCCTGGTTCTAGTAAGAACTGTAGCTGCTGCATTTTGGACCATCTGGAGTTTGTTTAAGCGTGCAGAACAACCACCCAATAAAGCATTACAATACTCTAACCTTGAGGTCATGAACGCATGAATTAACATTTCTGAATTTGACATTGAGGGCATAGGTTGTAATTTAGATATATTTTTGAGATGGAAAAATGCAGTTTTACAAATGTTAGAAACGTGGCTTTTGAAGGAGAGATTGCTATCAAACCTAGGTTCCTAACTGATGACGAAGAATTAACAGAGCAGCCATCAAGTGTTAGACAGTGTCCTAGGTTATTACATGCAGAGTTTTTTGGTCCTATAAATAAGACCTTTTTTTCAGAATTTAACAGTAAGAAATTACTAGTCATGCAGTCATGCAGTGGAATGTAATAACACATTCTGTGTGACCCGGCCAAAATAATGATTTAAATACTGCAGCTGTGAGTGTCACGTCCACCGTAAAGATATTTAGCATCTTTATGCGAATGTATTCTGAGTGTTTGTGACTGTATGATGTTGTTTGGCTCAGGTTTGTTCATTATGAACTCCCTCTGGCCTCTAAAACACCCTGTACGCGTTTCCGCTGGTGGCAGCCGCTGCACTCGGGCGAGGGCTACGATCAGTGGGCCATCGATGATGTGATCATCCTGTCTGAGCGAGAGAAGCACATCATCCCCATGGCTGATCCGACACTGCCTCAGGTGAGACAGACACAAGCGGATTCTGAAGCAGCGCTCGTAAAGATACAACAGAGCTCTGATTCTCCTATGCTTCACATCTCCCTGCAGAACTTCTACGAGAAACCGGCTTTCGATCATCCGCTCAACCAGATGAGCGTGTGGCTGATGCTGGGAAATGAAGGAATGGACAAGGACCGTAACGGGAGTTTCTGCGCTCCCACTCCCTCTGCCATAGTGTTCGGCCGGTCGGACGGGGACCGGATGGCAGTGACTCGAGACCTGGCGCTCCGTCCCGGATACACACTGCAGTTCAAGGTACTGATGTAAGGCTGCACGGAGGAATTCTTCTTTTTCATAAGTGTGAAATACTTTGTAAAGCTCTCAACTGATTAAAAAATGCAATTACATTAATTATATAATAAACTGATTAATTAACCCAATTAATTGCAAATATAATTTTGCTAAGAGAAGCCCCCAAATCATCAAATACTGGCACACAACATGCCTTCATATGAAGTTTTTTCTGTGCTGCTTTTTAACATTGGCAAATTCAAATTGACTGAATTTAAAGTTGAATCCATTTTCTAAATGCATGTTATAGACCTTATTGTGAACAAGCAATCCATTTTTTAATGGTCCCCATCATTTTTCATCAGAATGTCATAGCTAGATCTTCTCTCTGGTGACATGTGCAGGATTTCTTCAATCATTTAGTGCTCTTAAACTCCGCCCCTCAAGCTTATGCACATCTGCATACACTTTTGAGTGCCACGCCAACCAAGTTCTGTCCTAATTTAATTTTTTTTTCATTTTTGATAATCCATTATACTTGGATATACGTCACAATATGGAAGATACAATCTGTCACTGCTTTATTTTTATTGCAGCTTTAATTGACGGTGTAAAAATACGTCAGACGGTCGTCTTTGTTTGCGTGTGGTTTGAAGCGTGTCACATGCCGCATCAGCATCATCTGCTGACTGCAGACTCACAATAATAGCGCTTTGCATCTGCTGCAAACTTAAATCACTCTTGTAGGAAAATTCCTTACGTATGGGTCAGGCGAATGATTTTATCGTAATGAATGTTTGTCTCAGTGTGTCATTTCTGCAGTGTAGAAATGCACTGAAGATAGTCTAGCAAGAACTGAAACGTTTGTGTGTGTGTGTGTACCTGGTATTTATCACATTATGGGGACCAAATGTCCCCACAAAGATAGTAATGCCAGTAAATTTTGACCTTGTGGGGACATTTTTTAGGTCCCCATGAGGAAACAAGTTTATAAATCATACAGAATTAAGTTTTTTGAAAATCTAAAAATGCAGAAAGTTTCCTGTAAGGTGTAGGGTTGGTGTAGGGTGATAGGAAATACAGTTTGTACAGTATAAAAACCATTACGACTATGGAATGTCCCCATAATACATGGAAACACAACACAACTCTTTTTATTTTAATTGATTGGCACATATTTTTTTCATATTTCTACAGTGTAGACAGCGCAGTAACTGTATGCTGTTTCTCCTTCAGCTGAACATCGGCTGCGAGTCGGTCTTTAGTGCGTCGGCACCCGTGCTGCTCCAGTATTCTCATGACGCGGGCCGGACATGGGCTCTGGTGCGGGAGGGCTGTTACCCAGCATCCGCTGGGGCCACGAGCTGCGAGGGCAGTGGGCGTGAACTCAGAGAGCCCACTGTGTACCACACGGGAGACTATGAGCGCTGGACCAGAATCACGGTCGTACTGCCGCGGATCGTGGCCGCCAGGTAACTGGACCCTGGGACTGTTTTGAGAACAGGGTCCAAACATGGACTCATACTGTCAGAGACATGGATATATTTTTAAAGAACAGTTATTTTAAATATTTTTCGGAAGATTTTCTAAATGCTTTATAGGCATTTCACACATTTTCATACTATAGAATACTGTTCCATTATTAATGAATAACTACACAAGAACACAATAGTAACGCAATATTAGCACTCTAGTAACTACTAGTATCTATCAAGAAACTGATTAATGAATTAGTAAGTAAAAATGCTTAGTCGAATGTGGAAGTTCACTATTAGCTAATCAGTAACTACTATTTTTTCATACCTCCCTAAGAACTACTAAGAACTACTGTATACAGATTCATAATTAATATGAATAATTCGTAATGTATAATTAATTCTAAAGTGAAGGTCATGGTAACCCACTAGTAATGACTCAAGTATTACCAAATTCTTCAGAGGGAAATACTAATTATTTGGATCAGTATTCTAAAGTGAAGATCGTGATAACTCTCTAGTAATTACTGAAGTCATTGTAAACTTTTGTGGTTTTTGTAAGGTCCTGGTTAGTAATTCATTTAGCTAGATTTGGCAACACTTAAATCATTACTAGTGGGTTACTGTGATCTTCACTTTAGAATACTGATCCAAATAATTAGTAGTTTCTTCAGAAGGATGTAGAAACACTTGAGTCATTACTATCCAAAACCTCACATATGTGACCCTGGATCACAAAATCAGTCTTAAGTGTCAATGTTTCAAATTGCTTTTCAAATAAGCTTTCCATTGATGTATGGTTTGTTAGGATAGGACAATATTTGGCCGAGATACAACTATTTGAAAATCTGGAATCTGAGGGTGCAAAAAAATCAATATGTTGAGAAAATTACCTTTAAAGTTGTCCAACTGAAGTTCTTAGCAATGCATATTACTAATCAAAACTATGGTAAGAAATTTACAAAATATCTTCATGGAACATGATCTTTACTTATTGTCCTAATGATTTTTGGCATAAAAGAAAAATTTATCATTTTGACCCATACAATGTATTGTTGGCTATTGCTACAAATATACCCCAGCGACTTAAGACTGGTTTTGTGGTCCAGGATCACATATATCATTACGTTCATTATGCATAATTCATATTAATTATGAACATGTATGCAGTAGTTCTTAGGAGTTCTCCAGAATATATGAAAAAAATAGCAGTTACTGATTAGCTAATAGTGAACTACCAGTTTCAACTGAGCACTATTACAGAGTTTCTTGTTAGGTAATAGTAGTTACTACAATGTTAATAGTTATTTATAGTTAATTAGTCATTTGTTCCTGTGTAGTTATTCATTAACAATGGAACAGTATTCTGTTACAAGCATTTCTTTACGCCTCAGGCAAATATCCCAGGGGTTGATATTTTATTTTTCAAGATAATGATTATGATAATGATTATAGCCTCAGTTTTGATGAGCTCCTGTGTGTGATCTCTATATTCCCGTGTCATTTTCAGCAAGACACGCTTCCGCTGGTTCCAGGAGAGCAGTGTCTATCGGGACGCCCCTGCGTTTGCGCTGGATGGCGTCTACATCTCTGAGCCCTGTCCCAATCACTGTGGCGGTCACGGAGACTGTATCTCAGGCGTCTGCTTCTGCGATATGGGATACACAGGTAACACTCATTTACCCTGTGTTCGTCTTCATTCAGATGCGTTCTTGCTGAGCTCAACGAGTGGGTGTTACTAACGTTATCCTGGGATTGGTGCGTGTATAGTATTTTTTGGTTGATATGGTAATATTGCACAAGTTCCTTTAGCACTGCACATGCTGAATGTCTCTTTGTCTCTATTTTGGTGAGGCACCACCAGTGTTGGGGGAAGTTACTTTTACAATATTGCATTACTCCCCCAAAAATGTAACTAATTACATTACTTAGTTACTTTTTATAGAAAAAAAAATGTGTTATCTTACTTTTGAGTTAATTTTTAAATCTGGGCAGGGCTTGCTTTTTTGTTTTTAATATAAAAAAAGTGTTTATTTTACAAATGTAAAAGCCCTTTCGCACCAAAAGTGAAATGAATACGCCTCAGGCTGAATGAAATGTAAATTCAGAGGGCCGAGCTCAAGCAAATTGCATGAAGAATATGATGAAAGATGAAGAAAGTTCAATACTATTCAGGAATAACAAAAATGAAAC
The DNA here is from genome assembly GCF_012432095.1 of Onychostoma macrolepis. Classification (NCBI taxonomy): domain Eukaryota; kingdom Metazoa; phylum Chordata; class Actinopteri; order Cypriniformes; family Cyprinidae; genus Onychostoma; species Onychostoma macrolepis. The sequence continues at coordinate 33,927,210 of NC_081172.1, forward strand.
ACAAATGTGTCATTTATGCTTATTAGTATGGTTGAACTGGATCATCGAAGGTCAGTGACAATGACATTGTTTAGTAAATTGGGATTAAATACATAAATGATATTGTCTTATTTAACATATTTAATTATTGCAGGTTTGTATATTATTCTGAGTTTGCATTTGGCTGTTTTTATTGATTTTGAGGAATACTGAATGTGTTTTAGTGCAGGTGAGATGAGTAAATAATGTTGATATTTAGTCTAGAACTACAGTAAGATCATGTTCTTACTCCTGATTTCTCTCAACATGGCAACACCAGAGCTGTCACTCAATACATGAGAAACACAGGAGCTGGAGTTACTTATTTGAAAAAGTAACTCAGACATTTCCTTCTAAATTAAAAAGTAATGCGTTACTTTACTAGTTACTTGAAAAAAGTAATCTGATTGCGTAACTCGCGTTACTTGTAATGTGTCACCCCCAGCACTGGGCACCACTATATGTGATGTTATAGTTTGTCTACATGTTCATAAATGTATGGTTATGTTTGTGTTTGCGGGGGTCAGTGGAGGTGGACCGGTCCAGCTGTGTCCCATCTGCTCCGAGTCCCACTGAACTGGTGGAGGATTTCGAGGGGAAGCTGAGCCCGCTGTGGCAGAGCCTGAGCGGAGGACAGATTGGAGACGGCTGCGGGAGCATCAGCGAAGGTAAAGCGCTGTACTTCAGCAGCCTGGGCAGACGAGAGGCTCGCACCACGCCGCTGGACACCACCAACACCCGGTCAGTGCCACAACACTGCTGGACGCTCTCAAACAACGAGGCTTTAGACCTCCATGCGACGCCAACCGTGTGTTTCACATTCACTGCTTGTGTTTGTTTTCTCCCTAACTCATGTATAACACTCTGTCATCTTCTGTTTTCTTCTTCTGCACAGTTTGGTTCAGTTCTACATTCGTATCGGAGGGAAAAACATGGGCTCCACCTGCACTCGGCCCCGCTCCCGAAACGAAGGTGAATGTTGTGGAGATCAGAAACTGCTGATCTGCAGTACATTGTAAAAAATATCTACTGTAAAATTTTCAGTAAAAAAACGACAGCTGTGGTTGTCAGAATTTTACTGTAAAAAATATGGTAGCAACATTTTAGATTTTACAGATTTAATGCTGCATTTCATTAACTGATATAATGTTAATATACCAAGCTATTAAAGTACTGAAATCTGTTTAGTACCTTTGTAGTACACTGATAACCACTAAAAGCAGGTGGTGATGAGATAGTCACATAATGAACCAAACATCATCACAAATGGCTTTTCCACAAGCTGAGAAAGAAAATACTAATATATATAGAAGGCGCACAATGTCATTCACACAAATACTACACACCCTAAATATGTTAACACACATGAAACTGAAATAATGCAACAAACATTAATTTAACAACATTAGATGTTACATACAACCCTAATGAACATAACTGGTAACAAAAAACTAAGAAGAAACATAGTTATTTCAACAAAAAAACATCAAATGTAAAATGTAACACTGGGAACTCTGAGATTGTCCATTTATGTTTTTTCACTGTAAACTTACCATTAACCAATTAATAGGTTTTTACTGTAGCATTTTACAGTCTTTTACTGTTAAAATCTCAATCATGTTTTTACAGTATAGGTCACATGGACTGGACTGAAATATTGTCATCCCTTTTATGTCATTTGACGTCTATGTAAATCACATCAGCTTGAGCAGCTGGATGAGATGATCATGTACCAAAAATACTGCAGCTTGTTCCTTTTTCTCATTTTCTCAGTAATTCAGCAATTATTCCTTGCTTATGTTTGACAGGTGTGATTGTCCAGTTTTCCATAAACAATGGTGTTCAGTGGCAGCTCCTGCGAGAGCTCGACTTTAGCTCGTTCCTGGAGCCTCAGGTGGTGACGATCGAACTCCCGCCCGCGGCCAAGACGCCTCACACCGTGTTCCGCTGGTGGCAGCCGCAGCAGGGTGAGAACAGACCAGCGTCATCACAACACAGTACCTGTAGGACACAAACAAGACCTCATATGTTCCTTTGTCTCAGGTAAACACTCGGCCCAGTGGGGTCTGGATAACATTCTGATCGGAATGAACGACAGCGCTAGAAGTGGGTTCTTCGACACATTTGATGGCATGTCTCCATTGAGACACAACTGGTATCGAGTCGTAGGTGGAGAAGTGACTGCAGACTGTCTGAGCCGAGACTCAGTGTTAAACTTCAACTCCGAGGTCATGGACAGTGAGTTAATCTCCAACACAACCATAACGTCATGTTCATCACAGACATTTATATGTGCATTTTCATCTGGAAAATGAGGGGTTTACTCATCTGCAATATGTTGCTACAACATTTTATGATGTGCGTGATGTCAAAGGAGTGTGAATTGGCTCCTTAGAACATGTTTATCAGATGTGTGTACACAATAATGTATTTAAATACAGAATTTAGATAACGTAACTTGACAGTGTGTACAAAGGTTGGCACAATACTAAGACTTCATTAAGGGGCAGTTTGTATTTGCATACAGTGGTGGCCAAAATGATTAGAATGCTAGTATTTTCAGCAGCTACAAAAATGGTTTTGAATCAGTTATTATCTTTTCCTGTAGTGTGTCAGTAGGAAATATCAGTTTACATTTCCAAACATTCATTTTGCCATTAATTGTAATAATCCAGTGAGATTTTTGAGCTCCACACAGAGATGTGATCATCAGTCTGTCTGGAATGACATGAAGAAACAGAACAAACTGAGACAGACTAAATCCAGAAGAACTGTGTCTCAAGACGCTTCAAGAAAGCTACCTGCAAAGCTACAGTACTGTTAAAAGTTTGAGGCACTTGTGTAAAAATGCTGTAAAATGAGGATGCTGTCAAAAATAATGTCATAAATAGATGTTCTTTATCAATTAACTTCTATTAACTAAACGAAATCAACATTTGTTGTGAGCATCCTTTGTGTTTAAAGCAGCTTTTGTCCTCGCTGCACTTGAGCAGAGTTTCTCGGGAGCTTTGCAGGAGCTTTCTTGAAGCGTCTTGGAGACAGAGTTCTTCTGGATTTAGTCTGTCTCAGTTTGTTCTGTTTCTTCATGTCATTCCAGACAGACTGGATGAAAAAGTCACCCCTTCAGAAGTGAATGAATCACACTTGCATCACAGAATCTGTATGATCTGAATGCAGCTGGGTTTAAGGTGATGAATGCTCTCTCTCTAGAGAGGCCGCGTTACGCTGAGAGCTGGGACTTCGAGGTGTCTGGATCTTCATTCCTGCAGTTCGATCTGAGCATGGGCTGCAGTAAGGCTGCGTCTCCGGCCCATGGCGTCCATCTGGAGTTCTCCACAGACTGCGGGAGACATTGGACGCTCATCACTCCCGAGTGTGTGCCTCCGGCCATCGGCTGCTCCGGATACACGCAGCGGTCCGTGTACAGCGCTCCTCAGTTCCTGCAGTGGAGGAGAGTCACCGTCTACCTGCCCAGTGCTGCCATGTAGGACCCGCTCCCTCTCTTACACAGATGATGCTGTGACTGTGTCTCAGATGATTTATACATGCATTTCAGTATCACAATAAACATTTGTAAAACAAATTTTTTTTTAAAGTACCGTGGCAGCAACAGTGATGGTATTAAATGATAATTCTGTGGTACATTAGCATGTACCATGATATTTTACATTTTACTTATATGCCTTGGTACGTGTCCAACGATAATCAGTGCATCTACTAACATCACATAAGCAAAATGTGTTAAGACAAAGTGATGGCAAAAATAGCAGTAAACTGCAAAGCACAAACCTTTTTAAATCACCTTGATTTATTTTAATTCTCTCCTCTCATAAATACTGCGTCTAAAAGAGAAACTCCTACGAATGGAAATACAATAAGATCAGCTGCAAAAATAACTGCGTCCACACATTTTCATCGCTAATGTTTCACTGCGTGTCTTTAGTAAATCCTGACATTAATTTACCATGGGTTTCATCAAAAATGTTCTATGGTTTTTAATGGCGTTTTTCAGTTCCTTAGAGAAATAAGGTGTGTGGTAAACACAAATTGCACACATTCACACTTTGAACTTATTAAAAACATACGTTTTTGAAAATGGACATGTAACAAAGTCAATGATCAGGAAGGAAGAGGACGAGGTCGGCTTGACTGTTACTGGCGTTTATTTAGCTTTTCGCACACAAACAAAAAGTCGCGCTACCAGCGCTCAATATAACACAATGCATACGCAATATAAAGTTGGGCTCTCCAGAGCAACAATGGGTTCCAAGCCCGCACAGTCACCAGCCACCAGCCACCAGTCAGCAGTCTGTCTCTCCCCCTCAGCTTGTCCTTTCCAGGTTCCTTTATGCAGTCTCTCCACGCCACTTACTGGAACAAGACACAGGTGTTTGTCATTTGCACTTGACCCACTTACTCACCGCTCGTCTTCCAACTCTCTCTCCCGCTGCAGACCTCGCTGAACCTCGCCACATACCCCCACCGCCCAACTCAGGCTGGGGAGCCGTCCGGCATGCAGCCCCACCTTCCCCCCCATTTCTGGAGAGGAAGTCAGCCACAACAATCTGTACACCCGGTCTGCGGACCACCTGGAACTTAAAAGGCTGCAAAGCCAGATACCAACGAGTGATCCGCACATTGGTATCCTTCATGTGGTGGAGCCACTACAGAGGGGCGTGGTCCGAACAGAGAGTGAATTCCCATCCCAGGAGATTGTATCGGAGGGTGAGGATGACCCACCTGATAGCCAAACACTCATTCTCTATGGTGCTGTTCTTAGTCTTTCTCTTCGAGAGCTTGCGACTAATGTACAGGCCGTTCCTCCCCCTCTATCTCCTGGGACAGGACTACACCCAGCCCCCTGTCCGATGCATCAGTCTGCAACAAGAAGGGGAGAGAAAAGTCAGGAGAATGTAATAGCACTCCGCCACACAGAGCAGCCTTTACCTGGGTAAAAGCCTGCTGACACAGCTCCGTCCACTGGACCGGATCTGGTGCTTCCTTTTTAGTGATATCAGTCAGTAGGCTGGTCAGGTCCGAATAATTAGGCACAAACCTTCTATAGTATCCCGCCAGCCCCAGGAACTGTCTTACCTCCTCTTTGGTCTTAGGTGTCGGACAAGTTGCAACGGCTGCAGTCTTATTAATTTGGGGACGCACTTGTCCGTGACCCACGTGGAAACCCAGCTACCTGACCTCCACACGCCCAACCACACACTTCCTCGGGTTGGCCGTGTGTCCGGCCACCCTCAGTGCTCTCAAAACAGCCCATATGCCGCTGCCAGTCATTGCTATAGATGATGATGTCATCCAGGTAGGCAGCGGCATATGCAGCATGGGGCCGGATAATACGGTCCATGAGTCGCTGAAAAGTAGACGGCGCCCCGAACAAGCCGAACGGAAGCGTAACGAATTGGTGTAATCCAAATGGCGTTGTGAAGGCTGTCTTTTCTTTAGATACCGGCGATAAGGGGATCTGCCAATATCCTTTTGTCAAATCCAGTGTCGAATAAAAACGAGCTGTGCCCAGCCGATCAAGCAATTCGTCAACTCGCGGCATTGGATACGCGTCGAATTTCGACACAGCATTTGCTTTGCAGTAATCCACACAGAATCGGACCGAGCCGTCCGTTTTAGGAACTAAGACTGTCGGGCTCGCCCAATCACTGTTGGATTCTTCTATTACCCCCATTTCGAGCATCGCCTCAAATTCAGTCTGAACCACTTTTTTCTTGTGTTCAGGTAAACGATACGGCCGACTGCATACTACTACGCCTGGCTCGGTCTCAATATGATGCTGAATGAGAATCGTTCGACCAGGTAGGGGTGAGAACACATCAGCAAATTCTGCTTGCAACTTGGCCACATCAGTGAGCTGGGAGGGCGAGAGATAATCCGCTCCCGGGGCCAGAGCGAGAGATTGTGTTTTGGTGCTCACTTCTGGCCCGAGATCATCTTCTCCACTCACCACCATCACCAGCATCACTGACTCTGCCTCGCTCCATTTCTTTAGGAGGTTGAGGTGATAAATTTGATGTGCACCACTCCTATCTGTTCGTACAACCTCATAATCGAGATCTCCAACTTGCCGTGTGACCTCAAACGGTCCTTGCCACTTCACAAGTAATTTGGAACTCGAAGTTGGGAGTAATACAAGCACTTTATCTCCCCGTGAAAATTTTCGCAAATTGGTTCCCCTGTTGTATAGCCGGCTTTGTCTGTCCTGAGCCTGTAACAAATTCTCCCTAGACAGCCGCCCCAAAGTTTGGAGTTTTGTTCTCAGGTCCATTACATACTGAATTTCATTTTTACTCTGAGAAGGTCCGTCCTCCCAAGTTTCTCTCAGGACGTCAAGAACCCCTCGGGGATGACGTCCATAAAGAAGCACGAAGGGAGAAAACCCCATGGAGGCTTGCGGGACCTCCCGCACAGCGAACTAGAGGGGTTCCAACCACTTATCCCAATTTTTATCTTCATGAACGAACTTACGAATCATGGTTTTTAACGTGCGATTAAATCGTTCCACCAGTCCGTCCGTTTGTGGGTGATAGACGCTGGTGCGAATTGATTTAATGCCCAATAATTCGTACAGTTCGCGTAATGTACGTGACATAAACACCGTGCCTTGATCAGTGAGGATCTCTTTCGGGATCCCCACTCGGGAGATTAAGCGAAACAGCGCGACCGCAACACTCTTGGTAGAAATGCTGCGGAGCGCCACTGCCTCGGGATATCGTGTTGCATAGTCCACCAGAACTAATGCAAAGCGATGCCCTCTCGCTGATCGCTCTAATGGCCCGATGAGGTCCATCCCAATTCATTCCCCCCCTTCCCTGCTTTTTCTTTCCCCAAGAGACATCCGCACATAAACATCCCAATAATTCACTAAAAGCAGGCCAATTATTTCCAAGAATTAGCGGATGTCGGTGGTGCGGGTTAACTGCGACCTCTACACTATGATTTTGTACCCTAAATTGGACAACAGCGGACATTAAAGGATATTTCACCACGTCCCCGTGCACACATCGTATCTGAACCATGCGGCTTGTATCCAATGCCTCGGGCCGAATCAGGCTTTGATGGATACATACTGAGTCCACCAGAGCTTGATAGGTAACCCCCTTAATACTCACAGGTATTTGGTACCAGCCAGCCTGACCGGGGGCAGCCTGCGGTGCATCCGGGACCCGGATCATTGTCCCCACCTCCATCATGGGACACCTGTCAATAAAATGCTCCAGGTCCCCGCAACGCCAACAGGCCGGCCCAGACCTCCCTGCTGCCCTAGTGGTTAAGTGAGTGGCGGTGCCCCTGGGCAGAGCTCTCGGACCAGCAGCGTAATCCTGCCTGGTCCCACCCCGCCTTCGGGACAGCTGGAAGGGGTTCGCCGACCCCAGGGCACGCCACTATATGATAGTCCCACTCTGCAGTCTTCCTTGGCAGACGAGTGATGAACTGCTCCAGTACCTTCCGGTCGATGATGTGCTCAACGTCGCTTCCCTCAGCCAGCAGCTATTTGCGGCATGAGTCCCGGAGCTGTTGTGCCATCACGAAGGGTCAACCACTCTCGCCCAGGACCAGTGAACGGAACCGCTGGCGATGTTGCTCTGGGCTTCGGCCGACCCGCTGGAGGATGACTCTTTTAAGATCGTCGAAGACCAGGAGGTTCTGCACGGGCAGTTGCTGAACAGCCACCTGCGCTTCCCCTGACAACAGCGGTATCAGACGCACCGGGCATTGCTTTCGTGGCCACCCACCGGTTTCTTCTGTTTTCTAAAAGAGATCTAAGAAGGCTTCGGGATCATCCTGAGCCCATATCTTGTTTAGCAGCAGGTGGGTGGGTGGGGTCTGCCGAGCTGCTGTTTCTGCCCGAACCTCCCGGTCCATGCAGCTCCAGAACGTCTCGCAGTCCTCCTGTTGCGCCTAGATGATGGCCTGGAAGCGATGCTCCTGGTCACTCCGCATATCCAGTAGCGCCTGATGTTGTTCTTGATGGAGGACCGCAAGGGATGAGATGACATCCACAAATGGTGTACTTGTTGGAGTTTGCATGATGGCAGCGTCTCCCTCCTGCTTCCTTCCCGGGTTTCGGCAGCAGTGTAACAAAGTCAATGATCAGGAAGGAAGAGGACGAGATCGGCTTGACTGTTACTGGCGTTTATTTAGCTTTTCGCACACAAACAAAAAGTCGCGCTACCAGTGCTCAATATAACACAATGCATACGCAATATAAAGTTGGGCTCTCCAGAGCAACAATGGGTTCCAAGCCCGCACAGTCACCAGTCACCAGCCACCAGCCACCAGTCAGTAGTCTGTCTCTCCCCCCTCAACTTCTTCTTTCCAGGTCCCTTTATGCGGTCTCTCCACGCCACTTACTGGAACAAGACACAGGTGTTTATCATTTGCACTTGACCCACTTACTCACCGCTCGTCTCCCAACTCTCTCTCCTGCTGCAGACCTCGCTGAACCACACCCCCCTTGCCACAGGACATAACTGCTTCAAAATGTGTGTTTTCAGTATAGGTGTGTATGATTTACATTGTAGAGTAAAACATCTAAAAATCATGAAGTTATGTTTACCACAGACCTTGTTTTTCTCATAAACAGAACAAAACCCATTATAAAACCTCACAGGAAAATCTGGAAGAAATCTTCTGAGTTTTGGCATCAAAGCTGCAGCACTCTATTTAAATGTTTTATTAACAAAGTTCGGGAGGAGCACGTTCAGATAATTAACCTAATTAACACGAGAGGAGCACAATCACTAATCAACCCAGTTAACAAGAAACTTACAACTATTCCTGTCCTAACCTGTAGGGGGGGTACTCTGGGTTCGGGACAAAGTTCCGAGCTCGGAGCCCTCCCCTCGGACAGCACGCCAAATAAGCATAAACTTTATTCTACTGATTATATGTAAGTGTGAACTCGTGAATGTAAGTTTGCATGTTTGAATGTTGTTCCCAATCCTGTAGTTCACCCAGAACGCGGTTCCGCTGGATCCAGCCTCACTTCGCTCCTGGAGCTGATGGCTGGGCACTGGACAGTGTGCTGCTGACGCCCGGCTGCCCGTGGATGTGCTCCGGTCATGGACTGTGTGACAGCGGACACTGTGTGTGAGTGTGGACACCAACTGCTCTAGCTCCTGATAGCTTCATATGCCTCTCATGCTCCTCAGAGATCCTGCAGTCACGCTGGTTTTTCTCTCGTTCAGCTGTGATAAGGGCTTCGGTGGGCCGCACTGTGTGCCTCTAGTCGCTTTGCCGTCCGTTCTGAAGGAAGATTTCAATGAGAACCTGAGAGCTGATGTCTGGCCGGAGGTGTATGGGGCAGAGAGAGGCACGCTGAGCGGAGAGCCTCTGAAATCAGGAACGGCCCTCATCTTTAAAGGAGTGAGTATTGCAGTGAAACAGCAGTGATCTTCCAGTAGCGAATTGCTGCACTGCCTTATGCATCAAATCGTCTATCGTCATCATCACAGCAGGTTTTTTTATTAACAATATCAGAAAGAAACAGATAAACATTAGAAAAAGAACATATGGGGGGATACAGTACAAATTAAAAGGTAATTAAATAAGTAAAGTCTGATAATACTCTGAAGAGAGCTAGTTGACAGAGTTGCAAAGTTATAGTTAGTAGAATGTCTAAAGTGGGCTCTCGAAATAAAGTGTTAACATTTCATGTAATTATACGTTGGTTTTGCAAGTATAACTGCATAATAAACTTTCATAGAACTTTTCTGTAATGGAGTTTTATGAGTAAATGAAAATAAATCAGTTTCTCTATTTTCCTGACTTTGTCTGGATATCTGCTGTGTTCCTGCAGGAAGGGCTGCGTATGCTGGTCTCTGCAGATTTAGACTGCACAAACACCATGTACATCCAGTTTTCATTCAAGTTCATAACGAAGGGTGAGTCTGACGGGAAGCGTGTTGTATCTCCAGCTTTTCTGCTTGTCTTCTGTTAGCTGATGGGAATTAACGCATTGCTTGTAAACACATTATTTTCTGTGTGTTTTACTCGCAGGCGTACCTGAGCGCTCTCACTCCGTGCTGCTGCAGTATTCGGTGAATGGGGGGATCAGCTGGCTGCTTATAGATGAGTTTTATTTCCCCACTTCCACAGACACGCTGTTTGTTCACATGTCTTTGCCTCCCAGCGCACAGACGAACGCTACGCGCTTCAGATTGTGGCAGCCGTATAACAGTGGTAAGAAAACACAGTCCTTCAAACTTACCCACATTCACCTCACTCAATCACAAATACATCATTAATATATCGAGATGAGTTTGTGTTTTTCCATTATTGGAAGTGAGAACCATAACAGGATAATAGGTTCTGTGAGAAGAATTGTAATGCATAAAGGCTAGAATACACTACACAACATTTGCCCAGATTTTTGCACTGATTTACAGACTGGAGGAGTCGATGCTAGAAGCTAAAAGTCAAACCCAGTCTGCAGATTTGAGTTGACAAATTTCATAGAAAATTGCATAGAGTATGATGGTTAGTCACAGACTCAGATTCTTTGAGTTTAGACTCTGGTTCCATCCGGTTGTAAATCAATTATGTTTGATATTTTGAGCTGATTTTAGAAGACATATTGTTTTAATTTGTTACACGTATCCTTGCAATAAAGCACATGTTTCTGTGTGAGTCTGGTATTGTATGATGCTCAGTTTCCTCTGTAACTGTTTACAAAGTCAGCAAGTGTATGATGCCCAGTGTTTTAAAACGGTCACGTTGTGTATTTCAGTCATAAGATGACAATCAAATGTGCATTTGATTTCAAAGCCTGATGTCGTATAAATACCTCAAACATGTGCAAGCAAGTGACACGATGCTATTGTTCTAATCAGTGTCTAACAGAGCATGTATGTGTTTTTGTCATTGCTATCATTTTTACACTTGTCATTTTTCAAACCCACAGGGAAGAAGGAAGAGGTGTGGGTGATTGATGACCTGATCATAGATGGCAACACCATCAATAGCTTGCCGGTTATATTAGACAGTTTTGAGGGAGGTCCTCGGGAGGGGAATTGGCTGTTTTATCCTGGAGGAAACACTGGATTCTACTGCCCCTATCAGAGGGCAGGACTGTGAGTATCTGCATAGTGTTCAGCTCACATCAGCACGCCATGTACACCGATGTTCAAGGATATAACACATAGTCAGCTCATGCCTCTGGACTGAAGCAGTATCAGCCCAGCTTCTGTCATTCAAACTCAACAGGATTCTGCATGTTAAGCCACTGAGCACCTGATGTTTTGATCTCAGTGTTGAGAGAGAGCGATGGCATCATCTTAGTCTCACTGTATTTGCAGGGAAGAGGACTCAGCCATGGTGTTCATGTCCAGTGATCTGGGTGAGCACTCCATCACCACCAGAGACATTGATGTCAACGAGAACACCGTCATCCAGTTCGAGGTAGGGCTTTGCGTGATAGATGTTGGCATCTTCATAACTGGAAGTTGTGGTAAGGAACGTCATTAGCTACTGTGTGATTCCTGTTCTAGATTAATGTGGGCTGCACAACGGAAAGCTCTTCCTTGAACCCTGTGCGTCTGGAGTTTTCTCGAGATTTTGGAGCCACGTGGCATCTGCTGGTTCCTCTGTGTGCCGGAGGGCCCAGACTCAGCTCTCTCTGCTCGACTGAGCTCCACCCGGCCAGCGTCTACTATCCCGGCACCACGCAGGGCTGGAGAAGAGAAATGATTCAGTTCGGCAAGCTGCGGTTGTGCGGGTCAGCGAGAGGCGCTTGCTTGTGTGTTTTTGCGCTTCATTGTTGTGTGTTGGGTGTGTGACGGTGTTTCTGTGCTCCGCAGCTCAGTGAGGTTCCGCTGGTATCAGGGGTTTTATTCAGGCGGCGTGGCTCCGGCCACATGGGCCCTGGACAGTGTTTACATCGGCCCTCAGTGCCAGAGCATGTGTAACGGCCACGGTGTGTGTGTGAGCGGCACTCACTGCAGCTGCGATCCGGGCTTCTCTGGTCCTGACTGCTCCGTTCCAGATGTGCCAAACCCAGATTTCCTGAAGGAGGATTTTGAAGGTACAGAAGCAAACAGATGTTTTACACTATGTTGTTATATGACATGATATTTCATTTTTGTGGCTGCAAAAAGTATTTGGACTCTTAAGTCACACTGAAAATGTCTGCTCTAGTAAAAAAGTAATATATTTAAAATACATTTCATAGTAAGTACAGTTCAAATCTACTAATATATCTACTGACATGTTGCTTAAGACTTACTGATATAAAAATTATAATTAAACTTTATTTGGAGTACTACTTGTGCACAATGCACATTTCTTAATATTAAGCCTAAAATGTGTTTTAATGTCACTATTGGTGAGGATTGTATGGTCTTTGAGCAATATGTCTTTAAATGCAAGATATTAAAAGTTTACCTGAAGTATGCTTGCAATAGTTCCACTATAGCACAATCAAATATACTTAGGTATATCTTTAGTTGGACTTCAGCACTACTTCAGCACAATTACAGTGCATTAAGTACAAAATTAGTAGTTCCAATTTAGCATACTTTAAAGTATACCAGTTTAGTATACTAAAAGTAAATTGCAGGGTTTTATTACAGTTTTCAGCTGCTTACACACAAAATCTTTACTTGTCACACAGTTTCTGAAAGCTGTCACTCAAACAGCAGAAGCACACACCAAATCTGCAAAATCATACACTAATTCTCAGCTTTTGATTTCATAAAACACTTTTGTGTAAAACATAACACACAATTCTCTATGTAACATAAAAATCTAACAGGAATTATTATGGCAAAGGTGTTTGCAAATGTTTGCTTTTGAGATGTGTTTATGATATTTTGAATGCAGTGCTTCATTTAGCAAGAGATGCGAGGCATTTTGCATTTTGTGTGCAATTCTTGGATTTGTGAGTGAAGTTTTGAAAAAAAGAGGCAACTGTGAGTACATAAATATGTAAATGTATTTATAGTATACTTAGCATGCAATAAATGTATTTCAAATACATTTTAGCATATTTATTTTTCATTAGGGTGATAGCCATTGTATGAGATACAAAATATTAAAGCAAGTGTAATTTATCCTAAAGAAAAATAACACAAGCAGACCTTTGTTTGGTTTGAAATAACAGTGATGAAATCAGAATCCTCAGGAGGTCAAACTACCAATGAGCTGCTTATACTGGGATAGCTTCTTCCAGCCAAAGATGAAGTTGGCTTCTATGTTAACAATGATTTGGGATTAATATAAAGTAATTTACTGGAAAATGATGTGAGTGGTGCTTACTGGTGCTCAGTGGTTTTGCACCTTAGGATGCTCTTGGCCCTTCAGCAGACATGTGTGGTGTTTAGTCACTTTAACATTGTGTCTTAAACAGTGAAAATGAATAACAGCTGGCTCTTCCAAGATTTTTATCATAAGAAACTACTTTGACCCAAGAAGCAACAAGACATTTAGTTAATGTCTTGTTAAGCCACTTAGTTAATGTCTAGTTAAGCTTTCCTGTAGCTCAAATAGTAGAGCATAGCGCTAGCAACGTCAAGATCATGGGTTCGATTCCCAAGGAAAGCAAGAGCTGATAAAATGTAGAAGCTGTAACTTGAATGCAATGTAAGTCGCTTTGGATAAAAGCGTCTGCTAAATGCGTAAATGTAATGTTTTCTCTTTCTGCAGCGTTCGGGTGCGTAGCCCTGCTCTCATGAAAGCTTGTTGGTGCAATATACTTTCTACTGCTTATTTATTTATCTGTTTTTGCTGCTATGTCGAGCTGCTTGTTGTGTGTTACTCTTTATTCTGTGTTTTGTATTCTGCTTATTGTGTGTTACTTTTACCATAAAGGTGTTGCACTGACTTTCGTTGTACAGCTGTGTAGTGACGTGAAAGGCATTCTGATTCTGATAACTGTACAGTAAACAGGTGATTGACTAGAGCAGATTCATTGGGATTTGTCTGTGTATAAAAAATTTCCATTTTATTGATTGCCACATAGGTGGGGTTTTGGAGTCTGAACATTTCAAGTTGATGAGTGGAGGAAAGCCTTCCAGAAAGTGCGGCATCACCACCAGCGGGAACCACCTGTTCTTCAGTGAGGACGGTTTGCGAATGCTGGAGACATTAGATCTGGACCTGTCTAATGCTAGGTATTCCACAAACACACCAGATGGTTCACCGTGAAAAATGTCCTTCACAACATTAGTAATGTTGGAGACGTGTGTGTCCCGATCAGGTTTATCCAGTTCTTCCTGAGGCTGGGCTGCGGTAAAGCGGCTCCTGACCCGCGCTCCCAGCCGGTGCTTCTGCAGTTCTCTGTGGATGGAGGACTGAACTGGGCTCTTCTGCAGGAGTTCCTCTACAGCAACAGCAGTAACCAGGCGCACCTGGTGGCCCTGGAGATCCCTCTCCGAGCGCGAACCTCAGCCACACGCCTGCGCTGGTGGCAGCCGTCTGAGAACGGACACTTCCACAGCCCCTGGGTTATTGATAAAGTAAAGAGCTGCTACGCCAAGACACGCGTGACATCACTGCAATACACTCATTAACACTGTAATAAATATTTAGTCATAAACATTTTAAAAACCGTGCCTTGCAAAAGTAATTCAAAACCATTAAACAATTTTCCCATTTTACTCCATTATTAAAGCTGTTATATAAGCTGATATTTTAACTCCACTGAAACTCACAGCTATTTGATTATATTTTATTTTGATATTTTACTTTAGACATTCTACTAACTAGAAGTAACTTTTCAACTATGTCAACTAACTCTCATTAGAGTATAAGTAGACTGTTGGGTTAGGGTTAGTAGAATAAGTTGACATGTTCTTGCAAAGTTATTTATAGGTAGCAGAATGTCTAAAGTGGACCATCAAAATGAAGTGTTAAGAGTTATTTTTATTCTGAAACTGTTTTATATCACAAAATGATAATCTAGCAGTGACGATTGGGTACGGTAAGCACATACTAGCTTCATATATCATACAGTTGCCATTTTAATAGATTTCATCAGTAGATTTGATCCAGGTTGTTCAGGTTAGCCGCATGAATGCCACAGGCTTTGGACTGGGCCACACTGGGACATGTTTGAGTCAGTCCAGTCTTCATTTGTCCATTTGTGTTTAGGATCAATGTCCCACTGAAAGTTTCAGGACTGTTTCTGCTGGAACAGATTATCTTGCAGTATCTTTTGCACGTCTCACTAACCCTGGTATTAAGATGAGTTCTTAGTGGTCCAATCACTAGTGGTCAGTCAAGATGCTTTACATTTCCACCTGATGTTAACATGCATTTCAAACATGCATTCTACCCGGTCAGTTACAGTTTCAGCCATTTCAAATAAAAACATTATAACTAAAGATTTTAAATCCAGTAAAATTTCTCAAAAGCATCCTCAGCTAAGTTGATTGTAGAGACCACTGGTGTCAACGGTTCTACGACCTACTTAGGCTTACAATGCTTTTGGGGAACACAGGCCAGGTGTCTGAATGGTTTTGCAAGGCACTGTTTATACAGCCAGTGAACATGTACATTTTGGCTGTTGTGCTGGTTTTGGATCTGTATGTAGAGTGGATATGTGATCTCTGTGATCGGTGTGTGTGTGCAGTTGGTAGTGGGCGGCAGTGCCAGCGGTTGGGGGCCGCTGGAGGATGACTTCTCCTCCACAAATGGACGCTCTTGGCTGCTGCACCCCGGTGGCACGCGGATGCCGGTGTGCGGCTCTGACGGTGAAGCTTTCGCCTTCATCGAGAAGTCAAACACGCGCTATGGCATCACCACCGACATCAGTCTGGGCCCAGATGCCTTTATCCAGTTTGATTTCTCTGCCTCCTGCTCCGTCACCTCCTCCTGCTACAGTACGTCCCCTGATATGAGCGTGCGCTTCTGTCTTTGTCATGAATAGAAGGGTTTTCCTCTGACCGCTGTTCGTGTGTCCGCAGCGGTGGAGCTGGAGTACTCTTTGGATCTGGGTCTCACGTGGCTGCCGCTGGTCAGGGATTGTTTACCCACAAGTCCAGATTGTTCTTCATACACACTGCAGAGATTACTGGTGTCAGATACTTACAACAAGTGGGGCAGAGTTACATTACCCATACCACACTATGCCAGGTAAGCACCCACCCACACTATTTTCCTGTTTAACACTGTAAAGCTGCTTTGACACAATCTGTATTGTATAATGTATGACACCAGCATGTAAATCAAGTAAGGAATAATTGACAACAAGGCATAAAAGAGGTGGTAATGCTGTTACACCTCAGGTGTGCATTATTTTGTAATAATTCAAAGGACTGGAGTCAATTATTCCACTTATACCACTGTTACAACCCCTCAAGACATTTTTCAGATAGTACTCATTTCTTACGCATCTCATCCCAAGCCTCCATTTCTAAATTCAGTGCGTCATTGTAGAGTTAGTAACATCTCTCTATGGTGTTCAGCAGCAGTGTCTCTACTAATAGTGAAGTCAAGTCAAGTCACCTTTATTTATATAGCGCTTTTAACAATACAGATTGTGTCAAAGCACTTAACAGTATCAAATTGGAGGATAGAGTGTGAGTAATGTATAATGATAAGATTAAACACTCAATTTTCTAAATTTTCAGTTAAAGGCATTAATAGCGAAACTGTAAGTTCATCTGCTTCAAGAACAACAACGTTGCCACCTCCATACTGTGCAATGTCACTTAACTTTTCAGTTGCGAACTATACTACTGAAAAATTCATTTGCAGGGTAGTGCTGACAACAAGGTGTGTGTGCTTGCAGAGAGAGAGCAGATAAAGAAAGTGTGCTTCGCATAGATAATAAAAGGTCATTTACTTGGGAAAACATGGAAATTGTCATTTTTAATTAGGGCTGCATGATAAATTGAAATGAAATCGCAATCATGATTAGGCAAAAGCTGCGATAGTCATGCGTATCTTTCAGTGAAGCACGGTTCTGTGATCAGCAGTAAATCTCCATCTGAAGGCCAGAGAAACTCTAAATACGCCCCGCAGAAGAAACCCAGGAAATTCCTATAGCGCTAGCTGAATAAACAGAAGATTTAACTGCTTTCATTGATTCAACGTGACTACTAAACACACGACTACGACAATATATGGTTTATCTGAGTTCTTCTTCTTATAATTTTCCTTATAATAAAGCATATAATAATGCAATGCTTTATCACTGCTGAGATTATGATGAAATATGTTGCGTGCCTTATTCTGTGTAAGAAGCCATATCATCTCACATTTATTTCAAACACTCGACTGACGTTATGAAGTGAGTTTGGAGTAAAAACATGTTATTAAATGTGATATTTTCACATGCTTTCAGATGGAGCAGCATTTACTACACAGAGCCGTAGTTCACTGAGAAGCTACTGTCATTATCACAGAACGATTTCTTAGATTTCATAATTGCGCGATTATATCATCTTTGATATCTTTTTTTTTTTCGCAGCTTGTCAGTGAACTCCGGCTCTGTGTAGTAAATGCTGCTCCATCTGAAAGCATGTGATGGAGATTTACTACTGATTACAGAACCGGCTTTACTAACAAGATGCGCATGAATATCGCATTCGATTAATCGTGCAGCCCTATTTCTAATACTTTTTTGGTCATATTTGTTTGCTTTGTTCAGTGTCTTTGGTTCTTTTTTGGTTGATTTGCTATGCTGTAAGGACCTTTGAAATAACTGAAATTATATGGCGAAGTGATTTGGAAGTGTAACAGACCAGGAACTACTTCATAGCTGCGTGGTTCCTGGAAAATAATTGCACACATTAGAATATTCATCAACCAATCAGAATCAAGCATTCAACAGCCCTTGGTATAACAATTTCTAAGAATCAAAAGGTATTTTGTTGTCTTTTGTGTCAAACACTCAGGTCCACGGCTACACGCTTCCGCTGGTTCCAGCCGGCGCCGTTTGATAAGCAGCAGACGTGGGCTCTGGATAACCTGTACATTGGTGACGGCTGTCCTGAGATGTGCTCCGGCCACGGCCGCTGCAGACAGAGCTCCTGTGTGTAAGTCACTCTCATGTTCACCACGTAATGCCTGCTGCAAGTCTTTCCTGTTCCTCACGGCTCTTGTCTTTCAGATGTGACCCTGAGTGGGGCGGCGAGTTCTGCGATGAGCCTCTGCTCTCTCTGCCCGCTCAGCTTAAGGACAGTTTTAGTCGAGCTCCGGCGCTCAATCACTGGCACCTGCTGACCGGCGGCAAGATCAGCAGCGTCTGTGGAGCCGTGGCCTCAGGATCAGCGCTGCACTTCAGCGGGGTAAAACCGTCCGTCCTTCAGTCTCTGTTTCAGTTTGAGGAGTTTCTCACATTCAGAGTGATTCACAGTCCTTAAATGACACTATTGCAGCATGAAATCATCATGAAGTCAGAAAAATATGGCAGTTTACTAACTATAGATAAAAACTAAAAACAAAATAACCAAATTCATAAGTATTCCAGCTCCCAGAGTTAATACTGAGGATGACCTTTGGCAAAGAGCTTATTTTTCTGAAGATTGTGTCCCAGGAGTCTTGTAGGATTGCAACTTGTTTTCCTCAAAGGCTTTTTTTTGTCGTTGGCCCATCTATTTTTCATTCTCCATTTATGAGTTTCCCATCCCTGCTGTCTTTCACCGTAGGGATGCTGTTCTCACCGCGATGTGAGCTTAAGAATGAGGCACAAAAGCTCAATTTTACTTTCATCAGACCATGAAATCTTCCTGCAGTTAGCTGCCTCTCAACTGCCTCTGAGCAAACTCCATCTCAAATATCATGAGTTTATTCAGCAAAACCTTTCCATGAAAATCATTTATTGAAGGAAATCTGTCTCTGTGTAGCTTTCTGTCCACCTACCTGTCTGTTGTAATAATGTTTCAGTATACATGGCAGTATTGCTACAGTGCTGTTTGCGTAAGCAATGATAGTTTTGAATGAATCGGAGAGTCATGTGTCATTGCTGTTGTTTGTCCAATGGTCAGAGCTGCTCTCGTCAGCTGGTGACGGTGGATCTGAATCTGACCAGTGCTGAATTCATCCAGTTCTACTTCATGTACGGCTGTATGATCGCACCCAGCAATCGAAATCAGGGCGTTCTGCTGGAGTTTAGTGTGAACGCGGGGATCAGCTGGAATCTGTTGACCGAGATCTTCTACGATCAGTACAGCAAGCCTGAGTGAGTCTCTCTGCTAGGACTGTCATCTTCTTGATTTGAACCATTCCAATAATGATTCTTACAATCGACCAGATCAACCTTGTGCTCCGTGCACATTATCCAGCTCTGCATGCGTACAGCGCATCTCTCTGCAGATGTCGAGTAACTGGACCCTGTTGAAAAAAACAGCATATGCTGGTTAGGTATGTTTTGAGCAGGAGCTAGTTGCTTAGGACCAGCTCAAACCAGCTGCCATGCTTCAAAACATACCTAACCAGCATATGCTGGGGAGTCCTCTCACTCAATTAAACATGTAACATAATAATGAGTCAACAGTGCAGTGTAGAACTGCTTGAAATACTTATGTACTTATACATACAATACTTACATGCACTGTTTCACACACTGTTTTTCAAAATAGTGTATAGTGCACAGTAATCAGCATGCTGCTGTTTTATTCTGAGCACACAGTAGCAGAAGGGAAGGGCAGAAGTTTTCTAGTGTTTTCCATGTTAGAACAGTCGAGATGGAAACTTTTTTAATGTAATGATTTAAAGGTCCTCTGGTTGGAGTGTTCAGCTGTAATGCATTCACACTGTAACTGGAAAGGTTTTCTCCTGTAGGTTTGTGAATGTTCTGCTGCCCCCTGCTGCGCGGGCGGTGGGTGTCCGGATCCGCTGGTGGCAGCCACAGCATGACGGGGCCGATCGGAGCGACTGGGCTCTGGATAATGTGCTGATCTCTGGCTCAGATGCTCACGCTCAGATCTCAGACACGTTTGGAGGAGCGGCGCTGCCCAGCCATGAGAGAGCGCCAGCCGACGGCACACACACACGACACAGCAGCTCATCCACCATCCATGAGGAGACCATCGGTACGAGATCACATCTACAGATACACACACGCGCACGCACTCACTTACTCACACACTCACTACAGCAGCTCAGTCTCCTTCCACGAGGAGATCATTGGTACGAGACATTTATACGCACACACACCTTATGAGGGATCAACAAAAGTATCCACTTTTACAGTGCCCTCCACTAATATTGGCACCCTTGGTAAATATGAGCAAAAGCGGCTGTGAAAATAAATCTGCATTGTTTATCCTTTTAATCTTTAATTAAAAAAATTCACAAAATTCTAACCTATCATTGAAGTAAAACAATTGAAAGTGGGGAGAAAATTTCATGATGAAATAAATGTTTTTCTCCAATGCATGTTGGCCACAATTATTGGCACCCCTAGAAATTCTTATGAGTAAAATATCACTAAAGTATATTCATTCATATTTACATTTTTTAGCACATCAGGGTGACTAGGAGCATGACATTGTCCAGCCATGACTTCTGTTCCACAGGATTATAATATAATCCAAGTGGATGCTGTATAATATGCTATATAAATGCCTCATTCATTCATTCATGAATATGAGGAACACAAAGGCCAAACTCCCTTAATCATCCATCATTATGCAAGAAACATCTCATGGATGCCCTGGGACGCATCCTCAGTGATGTACCCTGGGATCATTGGGTGTTTCGGGTCTCGCAACATCATACACCCTCGCCTAGGCGACCCAGCCGGGGTTGATCAAGCCCCGACTTGCGTCCCAGTAGCAGTCCACGGATCAGCCCTCTTAATCCAAAGCCACCTTGTGGCCTTCTCTGCTTCGCTTGCAGATTGAATTGCCCTCTTCTTAGCCACCCTGTAACGCCCAAACGACTGAGGACTTTGCAAAATGAACGTCCTGCAAAGCCTCTACAGCCGACTTCTATAGGCTCATAGAAGGTTCTCCAGCCTCTCTCCCTGCACTCCTCCACCAGTTCCTGGTACTTAACACGTTTCCTCTCATCTGCTTCCTCAATCCGCTCTTCCCAGGGAACCGTAAGTTCCAGCATGATCAGCTGTTTTGAAACCTCGGAGGTAACTATCATGTCTGGGCGGAGGCTTGTTGTTGCAATGTGCTGAGGAAACATCAGCTGTTTTCCCAGGTCGACCTGCAGCTGCCAGTCCGAGGCTTTGTGGAGGAGGCCTGTTGTTAATTGTGGGCACGCCCGGGGTTTCTCTCCAGCTTTGATGAAGGGGACTGCCTTTTTTGGAGCATGATGGTGCTTGCTAGTGCTGATGGCTGAGGCTAAGCTCTCCGCAATTGTCTTAAGCACCTGGTCATGGCGCCAACGGTAGCGACCATCAGCCAGAGCCTTTGGGCAGCTGCTGAGGAGATGTTCTAAAGAGCCTCTTCCAGAGCAAAGAAGGCAGGAAGGTGTCTCGCTCTTCAAGGAGTAAAACCAAAGAATATAGTTCTGATGTGCAGAACAAGATTGATCAGCTTCACAAAATAGAAAGTGGCTGTAAGAAAAGAGCTAAAGCATTGAAAATCCCCATTTCCACCATCAGGGCAATAATTAAGAGGTTACAATCAACTAAAGATGTTACAAATATGCCTGGAAGAGGACGTGTGTCTATATCATCCTAATGCATGCTGAGAAGGAGAGTTTGAGTGGCTAAAGACTCTCCGAGGATCACAGCTGGAGAATTGTAGAGATTAGTTGAGTAATACTGTCACATGGAATTGATGTCAGTGGCGTTGAAATTTTGCAGCAGAGCTATGATATCTCAGATCATTATCTAGTCACCTGTATATTCCATATAGCTAAAGCTGTAAAGCCAACTCCTTGTTACAAATATGGTAGAACCATTACCTCTACCACAAAAGACTGCTTTATAAATAATCTTCCTGACTTATCTCAGTTCCTCAGCATATCCAACAGCTCAGAACAACTTAATGATGTAACTGAAACTATGGACTCCCTCTTTTCTAGCACTTTAGATACGGTTGCTTCTTTACACTTATGGAAGATTAAGGATAAGAGTCGAACACCGTGGTATAATGAGCACACTCGCGCCCTAAAGACAGCAGCCCGGAAAATGGAGCGCAGCTGGAGGAAAACAAAAATAGAGGTATTTCGTTTAGCTTTGCGGGAAAGTACCCTATCCTACAGAAAAGCATTAAAAACTGCTAGATCTGATTATTTTTCATCTCTTCTAGAAGAAAACAAACATAACCCCCGGTATTTATTCAATACAGTGACTAAATTAATGAAAAATAAAGCATCAACAGGTGTTGGCATTTCCCAACAGCACCGCAGTAATGACTTTATGAACTACTTCACTTCCGAGATCGATACTATCAGAGATAAAATTGTAACCATGCAGCCGTCAGCTACAGTATCGCATCAGATAGCGCACTATAGATCCCCTGAGGAACAATTCCACTCATTCTCTACTGTGGGAGAGGAAGAATTGTATAAACTTGTTAAATCATCTAAACCAAAAACATGTATGTTAGACACTATTCCATCTAAACTACTAAAAGAGCTGCTTCCAGAAGTCATAGATCCTCTTTTGGCTATTATTAATTCATCATTGTCATTAGGATATGTCCCCAAAACCTTCAAATTGGCTGTTATTAAGCCTCTCATTAAAAAAACACAACTTGACCCCAAAGATCTAGTTAATTACAGACCGATCTCAAATCTCCCTTTTCTGTCAAAGATACTAGAAAAGGTAATATCCTCAAAATTATATTCCTTCTTAGAGAAAAATGATATCTGTGAGGAATTCCAGTCAGGATTTAGATCGTATCATTGTACTGAGACTGCTCTCATTAGAGTTACAAATGACCTGCTTCTATCATCTGATCGTGGTTGTATCTCTTTATTAGTTCTACTGGATCTTAGCACTGCATTCAACAAAATCGACCAAAACATTCTTTTGAATAGACTAGAAAATTATGTTGGCATTAGTGGAAGTGCCTTAGAATGGTTCAAATCGTACTTATCTGACCGCCATCAGTTCGTAGCAGTGAATGAAGAGGTATCATATCGATCACAAGTGCAGTATGGAGTACCTCAAGGCTCAGTACTACGGCCGTTACTTTTCACGCTTTACATGTTACCCTTGGGAGATATTATCAGGAGACATGGTGTTAGTTTTCACTGTTATGCTGATGATACTCAACTCTATATTTATTCTTGGCCCAACGAAATATACCAATTCGCAAAACTATTTGTTTATACTAAATATTTATTCGCGGCCCGGTGAAACACACCAAATTGAGAAACTAACAGAATGCATAGTCGATGTAAAAAACTGGATGACGAGTAATTTCTTACTGCTAAATTCTGAAAAAACAGAGGTGTTAATTATCGGAAATAAAAACCCCACATGTAATAACCTAGAACATTATCTAACACTTGATGGCTGCTCTGTCAATTCTTCTTCATCAGTCAGGAACCTAGGTGTGCTGTTTGATAGCAATCTTTCATTTGAAAGCCATGTTTCTAGCATCTGTAAAACTGTGTTTTTCCATCTCAAAAACATATCTGAATTGCGATCTATGCTTTCAATGTCAAATGCAGAAATACTAATTCATGCGTTTATGACCTCAAGGTTAGATTATTGTAATGCTTTATTGGGTGGTTGTTCTGCATGCTTGGTCAACAAACTACAGTTGGTCCAAAATGCAGCAGCTAGAGTCCTTACTAGAACCAGGAAGTATGACCATATTAGCCCGGTTCTGTCAACACTGCACTGGCTCCCTATCAAACATCGGATAGATTTTAAAATCTTGTTAATTACTTATAAAGCCCTGAATGGTTTAGCTCCTCAGTACTTGAGCGAGCTCTTATCACACTATAGTCCTCCACGTCCAATGCGTTCTCAAAACTCTGGCCGTTTGATAATACCTAGAATATCAAAATCGACTGCAGGCGGTAGATCCTTTTCCTATTTCCGCCTAAACTCTGGAACAATCTACCTAACACTGTTCGGGAGGCAGACACACTCTGTCAGTTTAAATCTAGATTAAAGACACATCTCTTTATCCTGGCATACACATATTACACTAATACACTTCTATTATTCAGATCCGTTAAAGGATTGTTAGGCTGCATTAATTAGATCAACTGGAACCAGGAACACTCCCCATAACACACGATGTACTCATTACATCGTAAGAAGAATGGCATCTACGCTAATATTTGTCTGTTTCTTTCTTATTCTGTTTCTCACTCCGTATCCGATCAGATGGTGGATCAGCACCAAGAGATGATGTCTGCAGCCCTGATCGTCAGCGGAGAGCCCCTGAGACTTACATTTAAATTATAATAAACAAACAAATATATATTATAAAAATACACAGAGAAACAATAAATGCATTAAACTATACATTACAATTATAGCAAAAGAATAACTCATATAAATGAAAAACTTCAAATAATGAATAAAACACATATATAACAAATACATTAAATTATAAATTAAAATGCTCCATCGGGACGAGACCACTGGAATCAGATAAGCCCTTTACACAATCTGACATGGCTGCGGTTGGAATAGAACTGCGGGTTTCGTCTGGTCAGAGGAGAACTGACCCCCCGAGTCTGGTTTCTCCCAAGGTTTTTTTCTCCATTCTGTCTCAGAGGGAGTTTTGGTTCCTTGCCGCTGTCGCCTCTGGCTTGCTCAGTTGGGGACACTTAATTTCTAGCGATTATCGTTGATTTGGTTGCACAGATACTATTTAAACTAAACTGAGCTGGACAATGACATCTCTGAATTCAATAATGAAATGCCTTTAACTGAAAATTGAGTGTTTAATCTTATCATTATACATTACTGACACTCTGTCCTCTAATTTGATACTGTTAAGTGCTTTGACACAATCTGTATCGTTAAAAGCGCTATATAAATAAAGGTGACTTGACTTGACTTGAGTCTTGGGGTCAGAAAGCCTAAAAATATATATCAAACATCCCCTACATCATTATGTTGTTTGGTTTCATCCAAAAACAAAATCCAGCATATTCAGTTGTCAGACACGACTGGAACTTCAAATGACACTGGCTTCTATGGTCAGATCAAATTGAAAAATTGCTTTTTGGCAGCAAACCCACCAGATGAGTTTAGTACAAACAGGGATAAAAAGTACCCCATGTTCACGGTTAAATATACTGCTGAATCTTTAATGTTGTGGCCTGTTTTTCTGCTGGAGGTCCTGAACATCTTGTTTAGACACATGGCATCATGGATTCTATCAAATGCCAACAGATGAAAAATCAAAACCTGACTGCCTCTGTTAGAAATCTTATAATGGACAGTGTTTGGATCTTCCATCACGACAATGATACAAAACAAACATTAAAATCAACACAAAAATGTGTCACTGAGCACAAAATGAAGCTTCTGCCATGGCTTTCCAGTCCTCTGACCTGAACCCTGTAGAAAATGAGTGAGGTGAACTGAAAAGAAGAAGCTGTGAATCTAAAGGGTCTGGAGTGATTCTGTATGAAGGAATGGTCTCTGATGTCTTATCAGGTGTTCTCCAAACTCTTCAGGCATTATAGGAGAAAACTCAGAGCTGTTATCTTGGGAAAAGGACGTTGCAATAATTGGGTGCCAATAATTGTGGCAAACATGAACTAGAGAAAGCATTTATTTCACAATGAGAATTCCCCCCACTTTCAATTTTTTCACTTCAATGATAGGTTAGAATTTTGTGAATTTTTTGAATGAAAGGTCAAAAGGATAAACAAATGCAGATTTATTTTCACAGCCACATTTGCTCATATTTAAAGAGGGGCCAATATTAGTGGAGGGCACTGTATACAGATGGTAATGAAATTGAAATGCTAACACTGTTGGTGGTCAGCTACATATAATGTTTGTGCTACTATTCCATTTTTTTAAATTTAGATTATATTTCAATGTAATTTGACTGAATTTAGGGCCAAAGCAATTTACCAATTTAGCTCAACCAATTACCAATCAATGCTTCATTTTGTTTAGTCTGTGGTGTAAAAAGGTCGCATTAGCAATTAAAGAAAAAACACTTAATCAAAACATGTGTTTCAATTATTCAAGTGTCTGAATAATTTTTGCTCCCATATTTTTATTTTTACTGGTAGTCCACTGTATGAAGACTTTTTGAGTATAATATGTCACAGTTTACATTATTTTGCTATCCTCGCTTACATAAATTAACTATAGTGTCCTGCACCCACTAGTAAAAAATATCAAAAATTATATCTGGTGTCTGAATAATTTTTGGTTTGACTGTAGGTGCTGTTGAATGTACCTAAATATTGAGAAATGGGTCTGAGTGGGGAAAAAATGAACTAATTGTACAGTGCATGTTTGATTTTTTTTCAATTTTGGATCAAGCCATCAAACTGTTGTGTTGTATTAAATATATATGTGGATGTTTGTCTTTCTTTGTCTTCAAGTTTTACATATGCAGTGCAAACCTCCATCAGTCAGAGGCACAGGATCACTGTAACCATAACTCATCCTTACTCACTACTTTTCTATATTCATCTGAATTTCTTTCATTTCAGTGAGCGATCACTGGCTGTTTTCTGAAGATTGCTCCGTGAAGCGTTTCTGCAGCTCTCCAGATGGCGTCATGGTGTGCGGCAACACAGATGGACAGGAAGTGTATGCTGTCACACATGACATAGTTCCTGCCAAAGGCTGGGTCATGCAGTTCAAGGTAAACTCTCACTGATGCACGCATGCTCTCCGTCAATCACTCATTTGTTTAGGCATCGGTTTCTATGGTGGGTTGTAGTCATAATTGTAATTATTTGTGCATGCAGATGGATAAGTATGTGTGTTGTTTGTCAGATTGCGGTTGGCTGTAGTGCGCCGGAGAAGCCTGCAGAGAGACAGGTTCACGTTCAGTACTCCGTGAACTTCGGTGTGACCTGGAAGTACCTGGTACCTCAGTGTTTACCTGCAGATCCTCGCTGTGCCGGGCAGGTGTCGCAGCCGTCTGTGTTCTTCCCGGCCGACGGCTGGAAGCGAGCGGTTTATCCTCTACCAGACAGTCTCGCAGACACGTAAGATATCACAGCCACTGCTTTTTAGAACACTGCTCAGTTGCTGAGTTCTTCCAATGCTAGAGTAATTTCTCAAGAAGATGTGATGTGTTCAGACCAGAGAATAAACCAGTTTTATTTGCTTTGAAAAGTCTTTTTTGCACTTGTAGGGAAGAGTGTTCTCTATTATCTTCAGGTGAGTGATGGATATACTGGTGTCATTCACAGAACGATGCGCTTCCGCTTCTATCAGAGGCATTCAGATACACAGTGGGCGGTGGAGAACTTCTACATCGGACCTGCTTGTGAAAACCACTGTGGAGGTCATGGAGACTGTCTGGACCAGCACTGCCTCTGTGACCCGGGCTTCACTGGACCCAACTGCTACGCCAGCACCACACTGAAGGTAGCCCAGTGCCACACAGCAGACGTGTAGTGTTGTCAAAAATACCTTTCGGTACTGAAATTTAAAAAATGTCCGCGTAAAGACGCGGCTCTCAAACGCTCCCGTGTGTTTCTGTGTGAGCACTCCGCTCGGTGAAGAGCATGAAGCGATCATTGAAGCCAATCACAGTCATATCTCTTGAGCGAGTGAACACTATGGCCAATCAGTGCTGTTTAAGAATCAGCTCAACAGCGCTCAGATCCATTTCCCTAGATCTTAGGGAAATGGACATTTTTAAAACTTCAGCACCAACTGGTATGACGGTCGGTACTTTTGACAACACTACAGACATGAACGTGAGCTCCGCAAACATCTAGCTTTCCTTGTATTCCTAGCAGGCGTCTCTGAAGGAGCGCTTTGACTGGGACGGGGCCCGCGGGCCGCAGTGGCAGATGCTGGAAGGCGGATACCCCTGTACTGACTGCAGGGTGCTGGTGGAGGGAACCGCTCTGTACTTCAATGGTGCAGAGGCCAGACAGGCAGTCACCAGTGATCTGGACCTGCGTGGGGCGAAGTAACTACACTGAGCATTTTCCTTTCTAAGTTCTGCCACACACATACCATACTGCATGTCAGACCCTTCGCAGTTTCACAGACATCAAAGGCCTTTAAGCCGCGGTCACACTAGACTTTGAGCATGCTGCAACGGTCGTGATATGACTTTTTAAAAACTTAAATTCAACACATAACAAATTATAATACATCTAAAATGTAAAAATATACAATCTACTCCACTTTCCTACAGCGCTGCAGTTTTAAATTCATCACAATTCATCTCTTCTGTGTCACCCTATAGCGCCATTTTGGAGAGTATCACATACGTAAACAACGTATGTTGTTCTGTCAGCAGCACCATGCACACTGACACATTGTTTACATTCAGATCAAAGCGCACGCATACGTTGTGATACTCTCCAAAATGGCGCTATAGGGTGACACGGATAATAAACGAGCGTCGGTTGTCAGGAGAAATAACCAAAATGAACATCCCTATTCTAATTAAATGATATTATTAATACTGCCTAAATCTGTGAGTATCCTCATATTTACATTTACATTTAGTCAATTTGCAGATGCTTTTATCCAAAGCGACTTACAATTGGGGAATACATAAAGCGAAGAGGCAATCAGACAGAGGAAGTGCTCGCAACACCAAGTCTCAGGCATTGTTCAAATATGTACACAAGTAGCAAGGGAAGGAATAAATAAAGAGAAAGATAAAGTTTTTTTTATTTTATTTTTTTTATAAGTTTAGGTTGAAGTCAAGTAGTGTCAAAAGAGATGAGTTTTCAGATGTTGCTTGAAGATTGACAGGGATCCAGCACTCCGGATAGGAGTGGGAAGATCATTCCACCAGCCAGGAATGATGAACGAGAATGTTCTGGAGAGTGATTTTGAGCCTCTCTGTGATGGTACCACGAGGCGTCGGTCACTAGCGGATCTCAGACTTCTGGAGGGGATGTAGATTCGTAATAGTGAGTGGAAGTAGGCGGGTGCTGAGCCAGTGGTTTCTCTATATGCAAGCATCAATGACTTGAACTTGATGCGAGCTGCAACCGGTAGCCAGTGCAAGGAGATAAAGAGAGGTGTAACATGGGCTCTTTTGGGCTCGTTGAAGACCAGTCATGCCGCTGCATTCTGAATCATTTGTAGAGGTTTGATTGTGTTTGATGGAAGTCCAGCCAGAAGAGCATTGCAGTAGTCCAGCCTAGAAATGACAAGGGCCTGGACAAGAAGTTGTGCAGCATGCTCTGTCAGAAAGGGCCTGATCTTTCTGATGTTGTGTAGTGCAAACCTGCAAGATCGATGCAGTCTTTGTAATGTGCTCTTTGAAGGTCAGCTGGTCATCAAAGATTACACCAAGATTTCTGATCGAAGTTGATGGGGTAATTGTAGAAGTACCTAGCTGGATGGTGAAATTATGCTGTAGAGTCGGAGTGGCAGTGATATGCAAGTGCTATAACAAGTCTCAGTTAGCTAAACGCAGTACGCATTGTGAGGTTTTGTTTTTTGTTTTTTTATAATAAATAAAAAGAGCAAGCCAGTGTTAGAGGCCTTTTATGCTTTTGTTAATTGTAAAATAAATAAAAAGAAAACAAATATAATACAAAAAGATTATACAAGCTAGTGTTAGTTTTTTTTTTTTTTTAAGTATAGAATTAGAATAGAGAGTGCTAGAGTTAAGGACTAAGGACTCAGCTGTTCGGATTGAGTCGGGCAGGTCATTCCACCATGGGGGAACATTTAATTTAAAAGTCTGTGAAAGTGATTTTGTGCCTCTTTGGGATGGCACAATAAAGCGATGTTCACTTGCAGAATACAAGCTTCTAGAGGCACATAAGTCTGAAGTAATTAATTTAGGTAAAGGGGTGCAGAGCCAGTGGTGCTTTTGTAGGCAAACATTGATGCCTTTATTAATGCCTATGCGAGCAGCTATTGGTAGCCAGTGCAAACTGATAAACAGAGGAGTGACGTGCATTCTTTTTGGCTCATTAAAAATTAATCTTGCTGCCGCGTTCTGGATTAATTGTAAAGGTTTGATAGAACAGGCTGGAAGACCTGCCAAGAGAGCATTGTAATAGTCCAGCCTGGACAGAACAAGAGCTTGAACAAGAAGTTGTGAAGTATGTTCTGAAAGAAAGGGCCTGATCTTCTTGATGTTAAATAAAGCAAATCTGCAGGACTGGGCAGTTTTGGCAACGTGGTCTAAAAAAGTCAGCTGATCATCAATCATAACTCCAAGGTTTCTGGCTGTTTTTGAAGGAGTTATGGTTGATGTGCCTAACTGGAAGGTGAAATTGTGATGGAACGATGGATTTGATGGAACCACAAGCAGTTCTGTCTTGGCAAGGTTGAGTTGAAGGTGATGGTCCTTCATCCAGCAAGAAATGTCTGTTAGACAAGCAGAGATGCGAGCAGCTATCGTCGGATCATCAGCATGAATTGAAAGGTAGAGTTGAGTGTCATCAGCATAGCAGTGATATGAAAAGCCATGTTTCAGAATGACATAACCAACTGATGCCATGTAGACAGAGAAGAGAAGTGGTCCAACAACTGAGCCCTGAGGCACCCCAGTAGCTAGATGTTGAGACTTAGATACCTCACCTCTTGAAGGACCTGAGAGGTAAGACTTAAACCACTAGAGTGTGGTTCCTGAGATGCCCTTTGCCAATAGGGTTGACAGGAGGATCTGGTGGTTAACCATGTCAAAAGCAGTGGACAAATTCAGCAAGATAAGTATTGAAGATTTGGAATCCGCTCTTGCCAGGCTTAGGGCTTCAACAACTGAGAGCAAGGCAGTCTTGGTTGAATGTCCACTTCTGAAACCAGACTGTTTGCTGTCGAGGAGGTTGTTCTGTTTGAGAAAGGCAGAGGCTTGGTTGAACACAGCTCGTTCAAGTGTTTTTGCAATGAAAGGAAGAAGGGAAACCGGTCTGTAGTTCTATAAAAGAGATGGGTTAAGGGTGGGTTTCTTAAGTAGTGGGGTTATACGAGCCTGTCTAAATGCTGAGGGGAAAACACCAGTGTGAAAGGATGTGTTAATGATGTAAGTGAGTGCAGGTACAACTGCAGGAGAAATGGCTTGAAGGAGATGAGATGGAATAGGATCAAGTGGACAAGTAGTAGGATGATTAAAAAGGATGAGTTTGGATAATTCTGCCTCAGAGAGTGAAGAGAAGGATGTGAACGAGTATATGTTTGCTGGTAAGATGTGCTTGACAGATTGTGGTGTGGAAAATTGTCGTCAGCTGTTAGAGTTGAGGAAGGAGGGGGAGGAGGAGGACAAAGGAGGGAGGAAAATGTTTTAAAGAGCATGCAAAAGTTAGCCGAATTGTTAATTTTGTTATGATAGTATGTACTTTTAGCAGTGGAGACATTAGCAGAGAAGGAAGAGAGGAGTGACCAATACACATTAAGGTCAATGGGATTTTTTGATTTGTGCCACACCCTTTCAGCAGCCCTGAGCTTAGAACGATGTTCGCAGAGAACATCGGACAGCCAAGGGGCAGAAGGGGTGGTACGGGCTGGCCTGGAAGATAAGTTGCAGGCAGTGTCTAAACAAGATGTAAAAGTGGAGCAGAAAGTATCAGTAAGTATCAAGAGATGCTAACTGTTTAGGGGGAGGAAGCAAAGATGAAACCATAGCAGATAGCCGGGAGGGTGAGAGTGAGCGTCGAAAGATGACATGTGGAGTGTTATGTGTAGTGTCAGGAACCATGTTGAGGTTAAGAGTGAGAAGGAAGTGATCCGAAGGGTGTGCAGTGGAGTTGAATTGAATTCAGCTGAACACACTTTACTGTTTATCACAACAAAGGGCTAAGCAAGCACACAACACTGACAAAGTATGCGATACAGTATGAGACCAAACGCAACTTCAGCACGTCTCAGCAGAGTAAACAAAACCACATTAATATTAATAACATATGGCTGTGCTGCTGTTCAGGTTTGTGGAGTACTGGGCTAAAATCGGCAGCGAGGAGAACGTTACTCTCTGTCATCGTCCAACCTGTCGGAAAGAGGGTGTGTTATTGGATTATTCTATTGATGGAGGTATGTTTTTTTTAATAATAACAAAAATGCAAAATCATTCTCATCTTTCCTTTTATGAAGACACAAGTCATATAAATTGATTGAGTTGTTCTCTCTGTAAGGTGTGTCTTGGACGTTGCTCCATGAGATGGACTATCTGAAGTACATATCAGTGAGGAGAGATTACATCGTGCTGCCGGAGACAGCGCTGACCAACGCCACCCGCCTGCGATGGTGGCAGCCGTTCTCGCTGCTGTCGGGCCTGGTCCGGTCGAGTGCGGAGCGCGCTCAGTGGGCTTTAGACAACATCCTCGTGGGAGGCTCTGACATCAACCCCAGCACCCTCCTGGACACCTTTGATGACGGTGAGTCACATGTTCCTCCACTATCATCAGTGGCACTGCGAAATCCTGAAGTCTGGAGCAGTGAAATATGATCCTGGAATCATGAAAAAAAATGCTACTGTCCATATTAAAGAGCTGCACTAATGTTCTCCTTCCTCCAGAGGGTGTCTCTCACGAAGAGAGTTGGAGCTTCTATCCCAATGCCGTCCGTACGGCCGGCTTCTGCGGAAACCCGTCGTTCCACTTGTATTGGCCAAACAAGAACCAAGACGGGTCGCACAATATCCTGGCAACCCGAGAACTCATTGTTCAGCCTGGATACATCTTACAGTTCAAGGTTTGAGCACAAGATGTTTGAGATCAGGAGTGGCGCTAGGGGTGGGCTAAGGGGGCTGAAGCCCCAAATGTTTTATTACCAAGCACTGTATGCATCATCACTGAATTTTCATGCACATTAAAATTATTTCTATTAGAACCGCAGATGTTCTCTACATTCCATTCTCTCGTTCACTCCCGTCAAAGAAATGTTCGAGGCTCGTACTTCTGACCGACATGTGAACTGGCCAACCATTGATAAAATGTTACAGCAGCTGCTTCAGGTATCTGTAACTGAATGTAGGCTATAACTTATTGCTATAATACCGATCTCGCCATTTGTCAAATTAGGTTATTTGTTACTGAGCACTGTCACTGTGAAGCAACAAATATAGATATTTAATCATAGAATTATATGCAGTCTTCCATGGACACACATGGATTTAGAGCGATTATACGAACGGTTTGTTCAGCATGCATGGTCAGTGGAAGACTTTTCTTCGTGTCAGGTCAACAAACATTAAGTCTTTTAAATTGTAGAGACAATATTGCCTTTTTTGCTCTATTTCGCTAACGAAAATGGTTGCAAACAAAGCCATGTTGTGCGTCTCTGCAGCAACACACAGCAGTGTTTCCTTACTGAATGAATTTTGCGTTTTTGAACAAATCGATTGATTCAGTGATTCACTGATCCATTCATAAAAACGGTTTCTTACCCTGCGTCCCAATGTTCATAATATCCATGCTAAATAGCATGTGAGATAAGAATGAGTGTTACTTTGTTCTTGAATGAATCAGCTGTTTTGAAAAAATGATTGAATAAATGACTCGGTGACTCACTTATTAAGACAGTGGCTTGCTGCCACCTACTGGCAATTTTAGTTTCATATTTTAAAGTATCATTCTTTTTTTTTTCTCTCATTTCATATTTCTATATTCCACTTTTTATATTTAAAAGATTAATCTCATAACATTATTTATGAAATTTTTATGTGCAGTGTAAATGCATGCAAGTGCCAAAAAATAAGTGTATAGAGCCCTGCATGTTTAATTATACTTACATTTATAAGTTTATCCCGTGTATTCTGGCACATATGGATGTCTCTGGGCTAAGCCCCGGATATCTACTCACCCTATTACTGCCCCTGTTTGAAATCATTCAGTTTTCACACAGAAACACACAGATATACAGTGACTCTGGTCTTTGTCCACTTTAGATTGTGGTTGGCTGTGAGGCAGACCGATGTGATGACCGTCATTCAGTGCTTTTACAGTACAGGAAGGATGCCAGGTGAGTACAGACGACAGATGTGCATGTGAAGCCCCCTTCACTCCTTTATTTTTGCAAGATTATCTGTATGTAACTTTCTCCTCCTTCCAATCATGGTCCTGCAGAGTTTAGCTTCAACTTGTCCCAGCACAACTACCTGGAAGATTCTAGTAATCCTGAAGAACTTGGTTCAGGTGTGTTTAATTGGGGTTGGAGCTGAGCTCTGCAGGACAGTGGCCCTGAAGGCGCAGGATTGGACACCCTAATCTATTGTCAAAGCCCAGTGTTAATGACAGTTATCTTGTGAGAAAGAGAAAGGGGAGTGGAAAAAGAAAGGAAGTGGTAATATGTTGTCTAGTAATGAAGTTCCTTCTTCCACAGATCAGATGTGTGGCAGTTAGTCCAGTCCGCTTGTCTCCCTTCTTCTGTCAACAATGTGGGCTGCTCACCTTTCCAGTTCCACGAGTCCACTATCTACAGTCCTGTCAACAGTTCAGTGTGGACCAGAGTCACCATTCAGCTGCCTGACCATGTGTCATCTGGGTATGGCTTATAGGCTCCCTTAATGATCCCTTAAATGGTCTTTTTGAGAGATTGCATTTTAGGAATGTAACAATATCAAAATCTTAAGATACGATAATATCACGATATGAAGTCCACTATACGATATTTATTGCGATATTTAAAAAAATAGACAAATGAAGACTTGGAGGAAGCCAAATAAATTAGAATATTTTAATATTAACAATTTTATATTATTGTTATTCCTATGACAGTAAAACAATTGTACTGTAAAATAAATGAAAATTAATATTTCATAGGTATATTCTTTTACTTCTTGCCTAATTTCTACACTTGAAAGAGATATTTGAATCTGGACTGCATTTAAACCGCTAACACGGCAGTAGAGCTCTTATCTTGAAGGAAAACTTCAGCTTCAGTGAAAACAGGCTTACAAAAACTCATCTCACTACAAATATAAATGTAAATGTAAATGTAAATGTAAATATAGTGAAATGCTGTAATCATCTGCCCATTAAAATGTTGGGAATTATGTGAATGTGAAAATAAAGCCTAACTGGTGGCTGTTGCGTTTCCTAACACACACTAAACTCACAGCAGCACATGCAATAAACGAGTTCACTGCATTCAAGTTTAAATATATTTTAAAAGTCTACACTTTTTGCCCGGAAGACCTATCGTTTCATATTGTCATGTGACCACGATAATATCGAGACAACTATTGCGATACCATGATATTGATAATAGCATTACCTCCCTATTGCATTATCATTAGGATGTGTGGCGGTAGTTAGTTGTTAAAAGGACTTATCCATAAGACGGTCTCAGGTATTCAGGCATTAATGCACATGTCTATAAATATCGGACTCTCCGTCATGTGTTCAGTGCGACACAGTTTCGCTGGATCCAGCACGAGGCCCCTGGTGAGCGATACAGCTGGGCCGTGGATCACGTGTACATCGGGGAAGCATGTCCTGGACTGTGCAGCGGTCACGGCTACTGTACCAGCGGACCCGTCTGCATCTGTGATGAAGGCCATCATGGTGGGCGTCAGTTTTCTATAGCTCTGTGATTCCGTGAAGTTTACAACAGAACAAACAGGAACAGCTTTTGTCTTTCTCAGGTGATGACTGCTCTTTGTCCAGCAGTGAGCTGCCCAGCTCGATAAAGGATAACTTTGAGTCTGGTTCGGTGTCTCAGGAGAGCTGGAGCTTGATTCAGGGTGGCGGCGTGGGCAGCGGATGTGGTCAGCTCTCTCCTCACGCTCATGGGGACTCGCTGTACTTCAACGGCTGCAAGATCAGACAAGCCATCACTAGACCTCTGGATCTGACCCGTGCTAGGTATAGCAAGAAAACTGTTCAAGACATCCTTTGGTTTTCTTGCTCATTTCAGTCATTAATGCAATCTGTTACCATCCTCTCCACATCTCTCTCCTCCAGTAAGATCATGTTCGTGCTGCAGATAGGCAGCGTGTCACAAACGGACAGCTGTAACGCTGCACTGGATCAGGCGGATACAGTCGACCGGGCCGTGCTTCTCCAGTACAGCGTCAATAACGGAGTTAGTTGGCACGTCATTGCTCAACACCAGCCAAAAGATTTCATCAAAGCCCAGAGAGTGTCCTACAACATTCCACTGTGAGTCTGCAAACATGCATTACATGAATTCCATTATGTTACAAATAATGCTGAATTACTTGCGTGTTGTTCCTGTAGCTCTAACAGTAGAGTATGGTGCTAACAACGTCAAGATCATGGGTTCAATTCCCATGGGGTGCATGAACTGGTAAAATGCATACGTCTAATGCAATGTAGGTTGCTTTGGATAAAAGCATCTGCCAAATGTGTGAATGGCTTGTGTTCATTGTTCTTGTTTGAAAATCAGTTTGGGAAACATCAATATACTGGAAGAATGAGGCCAACACAAGTGACTGCGGTATGATTTAGACTGCAGGAGGAAGAAGAACAGGATATGATTAATTTGTTATCAACTATTCAATATCTATTGCAATTTAGAATATCCAATTACATTCCACATATCCAAATGCTAAGTCTGGTGGCAGAGATGGTTGTGCTGGTCTGTGTAGCAGTGGGGGGAAGAAGTTGGATTTCATTTCAATAGCCTTGAATAAGAATTGCTGGGGAACACAAAACTCCTGGAGCACCGAGAAGGTCCTTGTAGTCTGAATCATGCAGATGAAGGTACCTTTGAGGTGACTGTTCGGAAGTCCTGAAAATCTAAAATACGCAGATGGAGGAGCCTTGAAGGGAGTGTTGTGGGGCAAGATGCTGTTACTGTCTCAGAACTTGTATCTCCAAGCTCCCTGAACTCAGAACACCTCCCAAACTTACAGTAATTCACTTCTGGTCTAGGAGAACTCTTTTTCTGAACACTTTTACACCTTCCTCAAAAGGAGGGGATTGCACTTTGGCACCTTTCTGATCCAGTGATATATTATTTGCATTTGAAGTTCACAGTTAAAACAGTGTCTTCATGATTTTGCCTGTACATTAATCACTTTCCAAAAGACTTCCAAAGTAATCTAGGCAATGTGCTGAATGTATAGAGTTCAAACATTATTCTGAATCACTTATGCATTCATGTACCTTAATACCATAAGGTACTTGATAGAATTTATAAACATTGTTGTGTCACAAACAGTGCTCATTAAGCGTATACTGTTCTCTGAATGGATATGAAGAGAATGTGGTCCATTTTGTTTCTGTTGTGTGTAGAAGTGTGCAAGTGAAGATCTGTCATATCACTATACGTCACTATAACCCTCACTTCAGCTTGTGGACAGTGTGTGTGAAGCAAGTGACAAACATATGGTCAATACAGTATTCTTAGAAGGTCTTACACACTCCTTTGACACTAGAGCAAGTAAAATGAAGTGTACTCAGGCTTTCTCTCCTATCTCAGCTGCATGGTCAGGTAAGTTTGTACTTGTTTTTCCTGGGTGTTCTGTAGAATTTATCTGACTTTAAGGATAAGAATCAGGGGGAACAAAGCAGTTCATGTTATTGGAGTCGCAATATGCTTGTGTTAACACCCCTTGCTCTTCCCAAAAGATGGTGGAATCTTAAAGGCAAAAGGTATATCTGTTTGTTGGAGTCAATAGCCTTGTGGGCGTGCTGTAACTATCACATTAAACCCCATTAAAATGAAAATGTGTGGAAAGGGAACTTAGAAGGTTGTCATCCTCTCTGCCTGCTGTCTATTATGTTTATATGAAATGGACCTTACCTAGGCAGTCCATCAGTTCATCCACTCTGGGCATTCCCTCTGGGGAAAAACCAGTCTTACTCGTGTTCCTTCTGTGAGTTCAGCGGCAGTCTATGAATAAGACGTCCTTATTGCGATGCCTGAAAAACTCATGCTTCACTGGTCCTCTTTCTCTGCAAATATCTCAAACATGTCTCAAATGTTTGTGCTTCCACAAGTCTTTGAGCTTTGTGAGAATTTTTTTAACAATATTTTGTGCATGTGTTTGGTACATCTAATTGCTGTTAACAAATGTCATTACATTTACATGCTAAGAGTCATTCTCGCCTATTTTCCAGGACCATGGTGTTTTATCTTACGATTTAAAATTGTACCAAAATGTTCTTCTGAATTACATCTGGACTGCATCTGTAATGTGAGGGATTTGTGACAAGTGAGTTGTGGATCCAAATGCAGGCTTTATTTAAAACGTTGTCAGACAGGCAGGGTCGAACTCCAGCAAACAATATCATCCAAGGCAAAGACAAAAAAGTAATCCAAAAACAGGCAAAGGTCATTCAATGCAAGGCAGAGGCAGAGGCAAAAGGGTAATCTAAAAATAGGCAAACGTCATACAATGCAAGGCAGAGGCGAAAGAGTAATCCACAAACAGGCAAATGTCAGGGCAGGCAGCAAAAACACTCAAAAACAAGGCAAACAGTCCAAGATCAAAAACACAAAGGCAAGCCAAGGAAACATGCGTACAAGGAAATGTTCCAGGCTAACAATAAACAGCGGGGTGTGTGTGTGTGTGCAATCTTTATAGTCCTCTTAATATGAGACAGTTGTGAACTGATGATGAGATTTGATGAGTCCAGGCAAAGGTGTAGCAAATTAGCTCAAAAGGGAAATATTTATAATTAATTATAACTGGTTATAATTAATAATAAATATTTAGATTAGATCTTAGAATTAACTTTAGCAAAATCAATATTACAATTATTTGATCTGTCCGTCCACCGAGCAGACAATATAATCTTTTATCAATTCTAGGAAAGGCTTTCCTGTAGCTCAAATAGTAGAGCATGGCGCTAGCAACGCCAAGATCATGGGTTCGATTCCCAGGGAAAGCAAGAGCTGATCAAATGTAAAAACTGTAACTTGAATGTAAGTCGCTTTGGATAAAAGCGTCTGCTAAATGCATAAATGTAAATGTAAAATGTTATTTTCCTGGCCAAGGAAGAATAGCTTTCCTACTTTATGCAGTACTAGCAATAGTTTAGCATGGAGCAAGGATCAACATTCAGTGACTTCGAATTGTGAGCAGAACACAGAGACAATCAATTGTGAATATAAGGGATTTAATAAATGAAACTATAGCTAACATACACTAAATTAAGCAAAACATATATATAGAATGAAGGAAAGTAAGTAAAAAGTATTTCACATCAATTAACCACAACCCACTGAGAATCATCAAAGAATCAAAAATCACCTTAACAGGGGGCTCAAACTTAAACTCGTATCTAAATAGTTGTAAACAGTTACTTGCATTGGCTTTGCTGCTGAACAAGAGTCCTGATGCGATAGACAACGGAGGTTCTTGCTGATTTCTTTAGGGGTGAGCTGGAGATTTTCCTCTGGTTCTTCTGAAGATAGGAAAGTCCACAGTGAGTCGACAAAGTTATTTGAAGGTAAAACTGCCAGAAGGTAAAACTCAAGAGGAGAGTTTTTGAAGAGTCTTGGTAGTGTCCGTCTCAAGAAGAAGGGTTTTTGAGCCACGATTAGTCTGAGTTCGGAACTTTTGATAGTTCATAGCCGCACCCACCTTTTGGGTGGAGTGGCCAATCAGAGGCATGAATTTTGAGCGTGAGAAACTTTCTTTGTCCCCTTTCGTTTATGGTCCATTTTCATTTTTATTACTGGTCTGGAGAGTTGGTGCAGTTTTACTTCAAAGAATAGTAAAAATTGTATGATGTGTTTCACGATTCCATAGTGTACATCATGGTTCGAGGAATAAAAGGAAGATCATTTTGATACCACGAAAGAAACATTTAGAAGATATTAAAGCAGAGATACTCTCATACACTTGAATATAGGCGTTTAGAGTTTAAATAATACAGGTAAAGAGTTGTAACTAGGTTAATATAATAGGGAAAATACATGCATATACCAGATACATTTTATAACTGCTTAATTATGGCCTAAATAAAGAGAATGTCTTTATGTGTGCGTGTGATGTGTATTGAAATTTTGGAGACAGACCGATCAGGCCTTTGGTGCCTGACACGGGGGTCATTCACTCCTCTTTGGAATGTTTGAAGTTTGATAGGGAGACCAGAGAGGCGATCTGTTTAGCATCTTTTTGATAGTGGGGGAAAGCCATTTAAATTTTAGCCAGGTCGGTAATTTATATGCAAATGTCAAAAGGCTTAAAGGGTCTCTTAAAACATAAAGTGTAATCAACCATCAATGAGCCTAAGCAGACGCTACAAAGGATTATGGGAAATGGAGTCTGGGGTGAATGGCAAAGGTACAGGATAGAGTGCCCTCTAGCGGAGCTCGTGGTGATTGTAACAGCATCATTATGGATGAGTATTTACTGGTGTGTTGGTTTCTCTGTTGCAGTGAGGCTCGTGTCAGAGGGGTGCAGTTGAGATGGTGGCAGCCGCGCCACGAGGGCACAGAGCACGATCAGTGGGCGCTGGACCATGTGGAAGTCATTCTGTGAGTACTCCTGCCTGCAGACATCAAACCAGTCTTAAGATAATAATTTCTCCTTCACTCAGACATCAGTAAAATCTTACAGCAAGCTGACACCTGTGAAAAAAGTGCTTAGATTTGACAGAAAATTCTCCTATTAGGCTTATAATGAAGTACACTCATTATTAATACCATAGTTTCTACATAGTGCTGCATTGCTGATAGACATTAAACACTCCCCATTCTCATCCTACACACACACACACCTCAGTCCCCGTCTCTCTCACTCAAGGTCTGGTCTCTCTCTCTCTCTCTTTCTCTCTCTCTCTCTCTCTCTCTCTCTCTCCCATCACTGCCCTCCACCTGTACCCTGCACTCACCCGTCTGCCTCTACCATCCTCCGCTGTTCTGCAATAACCTTTCCCTTTCCTGACCTCCACCAAAATGTATGTTCCTCTTTGGAACCCCGCTGTTTTCACTCCCAACTTTCAACTCTGTTGGCACTGCATTCCCTCTGTTGCTCTGCTACTGCTGGCGCAGGTCAGGGTTCTTCCACCCTCAGACCTTTGTGCAAGCCAGCAACAGCCCTGTCCTGCATCTTATAACCTGTCCTCTCTTCTGTATTCTGCTCCCTATGGCATGGCTGTAGTGTCAGGTAAGTGCTTTGCTGTTCCCAGAATGCACCAGTGTTCCCTGCCTTTGGTCTTCCCTCACTGAACCTTTCTTGTACATCACTGTAGGCCTCATCACCCTATACAGGTGGAAAAAAATAAAGGAAACAGCACATGAAAAAGTTAACTAAAGTTCATTATAATTTAGGTAAATCAATTAAAATTGCAAATGCAGCACAGCACGTTCATTAGCTGTTAGCAATACATTGTCATCTTGAAGAATATGCAACAGCTGTTAAGGACTATATTTCAAGAAGCACTGAAACTAAACTTATAACAGTGTGTCAATATATAGTTCTGTGAAAAAGTCAACATTTTTATTTTAAGATGATACCTTTTGCTTTAGTGTGCCATTTTTTTTTTCTGCCCAGTACTGTGTGCATGTCAAACTGTCTGTTGTTTCCATTGTTGTTATCCCCTGTATCCTACCCATCTAATATAAAGACTCTTTCCTCTACACAATTGGAGGCTAATGTCTCCCAATACAGATCTAACATTTCATTTTTGGTTTTATACAGTAATTAATCATATACTTGAAAATATTATGGTCAGAGATAGGTCAAATCAGTCATCCAGGTCACTGGAGAATGTGACAGTAATAACCCATCCTACTGTATATACAGCTGGGGTGTCAGAAACAAACTAAGTACAACACTGTATGCCAAAGGACGTACTCAAGGCAACATGAAGCAAAATAGTGTAGCAGTGAAATGAAAGACTCAACGTACACTCACTGGTCACTTTATGAGGTGCACCTTTCTAATTCTGGGTCGGACACTCTTTGCCCCCAGAATAGCCGGGATTCCTCAAGACAGGGATTCAGCTTGATCTTGGAAAGATTCTGGTCCATGTGGACAGGATAGCATGGACACGCAGTTGCTGCAGATTGATGAGCTACATGTTTACGATGCATCTCTGCGGATCCAGCACATGTTCTGTTGGATTGAGATCTGGGGCCTCATTTATAAAATGTTGCACAGAAACCATCCTAAATTTGATCTTACCATCATTTCTCGAATATGCGTATGTGTGATTCATTAAATGAACATATGTACCGAAAAGCACGTACACGTCTCTTTCAGATGTGAAATCGATGAATCGCAAATGATCTTAAACTTGTGCGCAAATGAATGGTTTCAGCTCCCTGCTTGTAAAAGACTCCTAATTAATGTCATTAACATGTAAAAGATCACCAGTCATCATCCAAATTCTTTAATTTAGAACAGCGAGCTGCAAGAACAGCTTACATTTTCAAAAATGTGCAGTACTCTGACAAGAAAAAGTGCGTACATCTGCTCAGACCCTGACGTTACGCTAAGCACTTTTCCAAGTCAAAGACAGTTTTTACAAATATGAGCGCTGGCGTGTATTTAAACGTACGCACACTCTAAGATCAAATTTCAGTGTACGCACACTTTATAAATGAAGCCCCTGGGGACAGTGTGTGCCACTGGAGTACACTGTAATTCCATGATTATTGGTTTAAAGGAATCATGATTGGCTGATTAGACACTTGCATTAGCATGCAGATGTACAGGTGTCCCTAAAAAATGGCTACTGAGTGTATAAGAGTGAACCCTTCTGGACTTGAGAGAGGAGAGAAAGAAGCCATTCTTTTCTGAACCTTAATTTACACAGTGATCACACGTCACACCATCGGGGAGTCAGTTCCCACAATTCATGCGTCCTATCGTGGTGTGTTAAAGGAATAGTTCACCCAAAAATGAAAATTTTGCGATCATTTACTCACCCTCATGTGGTCCCAAACCTATATAAATTTCTTTCTTATGTTGGACACAAAACAGTTGTTAGCCCCTATTGGCTTCCATAGTATAAAAATAAATACTATGAAAGTCAGTGGGGACCATCAACTGTTTGATTACCAGAATTCTTCAAAATATCTTCTTTTGTGTTCAACATAAGAGAGAAGCTCATACAGGTTTGGGACAACATGAGGGTGAGTAAATGATGATAAAATTTTCATTTTCATTTTTGGGTGAACTATTCCTTTAATCTCATCTCTATCGTTATACAACTTGAAGTTTCCTGGAGGAGTGGAATGAATTGAAAAGTTAATGTGCCATGTCATTGTGAAACTCAGTCTTTTAATAAATAAAATGGCTTGCATATGCAACCTGCAGTGTAAAAAATGTTTCGTCTGGTAACCTAAAAGGTGCTGCTTAACAAAATTATCTGGGTTTCCAAAATATTTAACATAATAACAAAGTTGCTTTAACGTTTTTATGTTATGATGTTGCCCAAACCCTAATAAGATTAAAATGCAGTCAAACATTACATGTGTGTGCATGCTTGGTAAAGAGCCAGTTCCCCCGTCCCAGGACCCTTAATTGTGATTGTATTTGTTCATAAGCCATTGCTAACTTTGTGTGTCGTGGCTGTATCTCCACTAGTCCAGAGACTCACAGATAAGCACAGATCCCTTTCACCGGTCCTTCACCCTCATCACAGCACCATCTCCCACCCTCCTGTCCCTTCATGCTTTGCAGACGCCCATTCCTGTCCTGGCTGCGTTCCTGGCTCATTGGTCCCAACGTGACGGACAGAAGAGGCAATGACAGGCTAAGCAATAGCGACTCTCAGAATTTTTTCCACATTTTTTGACTCTGTCTGTCTGTCTGTCCTCCTCACAACCTCTCACTGTTTTTACGTTTGGTCTCTTGATCTTTTTCCATCTGTCAGTCTGTCCTCAAGCTCCAACCTCAAGCACTACTCTAGATGTCTTCACTCAAAACCGAATTGTTGTCTTTGTCACTTACCAAACAATTACGATGCACTAGCTCCAAAAGACCATGAAATGAAACGATGACAGTGTTTGAGGTTACGAGTGAACGATCTGTTTGATTCTGTAGTTTGTGGATTCAGTGCTATGTGAATTCTTAAAGAAGCCTAGTTCCGAATTAGAATAGCGATTGCGCAAGAGAACTCTTTCCTGGCATTGTTAAAACTCTGTCTGCTTTCCTCTTCACAGCACCCGTAAACAAAACTACATGATGAACTACTCCAGACAGACCGGTCTACACCACTATTACAACAGGAAGAGGCGGGCATTGCGGCAACGAACCTAAACGCTTCGAGAGAAAAAGCTGCCGCTCACACATTACTCTGCTGGCTACAATCCGCTTTCCCTGATGAGAAAACACCATGTCAGGTCACTTCTGTCAGCATCTGGCCATA
The DNA here is from genome assembly GCF_012432095.1 of Onychostoma macrolepis. Lineage (NCBI taxonomy): Eukaryota > Metazoa > Chordata > Actinopteri > Cypriniformes > Cyprinidae > Onychostoma > Onychostoma macrolepis. The sequence continues at coordinate 33,971,436 of NC_081172.1, forward strand.
CTCTCTCATCTGAACGAAACATTGGACCATCTAGTCCCATTTCTAGCCAATCAATGCCTTCCCAGAGCAGTGTGATGGGAAAGACGAGCACCTAAATGTGGCGATTTTTGTATACTTATCTATGAACTATTGGGTTTCCTAATTCTGTTTATTATAACCTTGTTTGAATTCTCCTGATGTGAACGACTACAAAGCTCTCCTGCTCTCACCTCACTTTCTACCACACTGTGAAGTTATACTGACGGTTATGATGATCATTACTCGTGCTGATACAGTTCTGAAGAGGAGAACCGAAGAAGACTCGTTTCTTGGATGAAGATAATGACAATGTGTTTTGCTGTTGTGTGTCTGTGGGTTCGTTTTGTGATGCGTTGATTGTGCTGTTCAATCGTTTGTTAGTATTATACTAACTTGTATCTTTTGGGCTTGGATCATTTTTCCTTTGTGAAACAAGGCATGAGGAGAAGTCAGCCTTGGAGAGGGAAAAATGAGTCGAGCAAAGAATGAAAAGAAAGAATACATTTAAAAAGAGAGACTAACGATGTTTTGTTGTTGTTGATAAATCACTTTTTTTATATATCTTGGTTCCTTAAGAATATTTATGGTAAATGGTTCTCCACTAAACCTATTTAAAATACACTGTGGGTGAATTCTGTGTTGTTGTTTTTTTTTCTGTTTGTTTGTTTTTGGTTTGAGTTTGTTTTGTTAGGTTTAAGTTATTAGGTCAGGTTCTCGGTTGCAATCGATCGACACACTTCCCTTCTCATTCAGAGTCATCCAGTTGTGCTGTTAGACATCTCCTCATTCCCCTCTTTCTTTGATGACCTGTCAGTGTTGTTTATGATGTTACCTTCTCCCCTTCTTGGTGTAGCTCTCCAATATAGCAAGTTCTTGTATATATATATTGTATATAAATATATATATGCAGGGATCCATCCGCCTTATAAAAGGGAAATAAAGAACTGTCAAAACCTCCAGCAGAAGAGTGGTGATTTATTAAGGTTTTAGGACATGCACACAAATGCTCATATCCAATTCATATCAGATTTATATCCCCATTTGTGACCCTGGACCACAAATAAGCTTTCCATTGATGTATGGTTTGTTAGGATCGGACAATATTTGTCTGAGATACAACTATTTGAAAATCTGGAATCTGAGGGTGCAAAGAAATCAAAATGAAGTTCTTAGCAATGCATATTATCTTTACTTAATATCCTAATGATTTTAGGATAGAAAATCTATAATTTTGACCCATACAGTGTATTGTTGGCTATTGCTACAAATATACCAGTTGTACTTATGACTGCTTTTGTGCTCCAGGGACACATATATGAATAAGACCTAAAACCGATCAGAGAATATTGGAAGCCATGTGAATTTTCCTGCTTATACGTTTGCGGGTCGTATCCGGGGCCTCATTTATAAAGCGTAAATCCACGCCAGCGCTCATATTTGTAAAAACGGTCTTTAACGTGGAAAAGTGCTTAGCGTCACGTCAGGGTCTGAGCAGACGTACGCACTTTTTATTGTCGGAGTATTGCAGGTTTTTGAAAATGTAAGCTGTTCTTGCAGCTCGCTGTTTTAAATTATTATGACTGGTGATCTTTTGCATGTTAATGACATTAATTAGGAGTCATTTACAAGACAGAGAGCTGAAACCATTCAGTTGCACGCAAGTTCAAGATTCATAGATTTCACATCTGAAAGAGACGCGTACGTGCGTTTTCTGTTGGTACGTTCATTCTATGAATCACACATACACATATTCGAGAGATGATCGTAAGATCAAATTTAGGATGGTTTCTGCGCAACATTTTATAAATGAGGCCCCAGATCCGTACCACCTGGGAGGGAAAAAATTGGAATTGGGTCATTTGAACCACGTAATGTAAATGCGACCTTAGTCTTGTTGTTCATGCAAAAGGCCTTTTTATTTTTAACATATTGTTTGCAGCAACAGGTAGAAATTCTGCAGCACGTGACCTCACAAACGGGTTCAGCCGAGCACAGAAGACCCACGAGGTCCTGGGCACTACAACGGTGCTGAGCTACTTCTAGAAGCAGAAAGTCCCCTTTGGCCTAGTGGTCAGGACTCCTGGGTTTCCCACAGGACCAGACTGGACTCCTGGTGCAGGGGTGCGTTTCAAGTTTTGCATTACACTCACCATTGAATGACAAAATCACATTACCTGCCTGGGAATTGAACCCGGGCCCTGGCAGTGAGTGGGCAGAATCATAACCATTAGACCACATGGAAGGCCTTGCGTCAACTGACCCTTTACAGGAACTGACTCTTGCTCGAAGGTGGCCAAAACTAACAGTCTCCTCACAAAACTGCTGTTCTGTATGGGCTGCTGTCTGCTGGGTTTTTAATTAGGGTAGCTGAGCATAAAGAAGAACGTTTAAACACTCATCAGAATCAGAATCAGAATCAGAATCAGAATTAGCTTTATTCGCCAGGTGTGCGCAAACACACGAGGAATTTGTTGTGGTTTTAAGGTGCTCCTGGTACATACATACATACATACATAAATACACATGTGACATGAGAACAGAAAAAAACATTTAAATAGTAAGACTTAACAATGGATAATAATCCTAATAATAATAAGTATGAATCTTAAGACAGGACAAACAAACAAAAAAAGAACAAGTACCAAGCACCGACAAACCATGGCTGCCATGGCTGCCATCTGCGGCGCCATCTTGTATAACTCATCTTGTATAACTCATCTTTCTGATCTGGAGTCAGATGCACTACTTTAGAGGCTCTGTGGAAGTTTGATGTTGGTGAGCCAGTTGTAAATACAAAATCCTGTATGTTCTAGTGCTAAGTATTGTTGGGTTTCACACAGGTGGCTCATATTCGACCCTGGTACAGCAAAAAGTCTGCTTTTGTATTACACTCAATGTTGAACATGTTGGAACTGAACCCAGTGTGATTATGTTGTTGATGAGCTAGTTGTAAATAGAAATTGAGCACATGGTGAAAAAGACAACTGTATTTAAGAGCATCTTCACTGGGCTATTTGCTGGGTTTTACAGACATTTTATTTTTTTTAAACTGCAGTCAGAACTCTCTGTTGCTAAAATAGGGTTTTATGACCCTTTAAGGGGCTACCTAATCATAAAAATAATCCATAAAAAATCAAATTATTAATACTAAAGCATTATTTGTTTTACGCACTTTCCATCTACAGTAGTCAGAATTTGAAATCGATCAAAAAAGTTCATCAAAGTTGTCCTAAGACAAGAACGCATTTTGGTTTTAGGACGACTTTGATGGAAGTTTTTGATCCACTTCAAATGTTGACTAGTGGATTTCAAAATTTTTAATTTCCTGTTACTTTCTCCACATTTCCATGATTGATATTTTGTTTCTCTCTTATCTTGGAATTTTGATCTCAGTTTAATGTTAAATTTATTTGTGTAATTAACTAATCCTTATACATTTTATTATTGTGCACAGATAAAAGCAGCGTACATTTTGTACTGGGATGTAGAATTTCTTACTTTGGCCCTGACTGATGAATCATGCATAATAACACCAAAAATGTGTATTAAGAACTAGTTTAATGCTAAACCCAGGTAAAGAAACTGATTTCACACCTGCTTAGAAACTCCAGGGTTTTTTCTGTCCATTCAGTAAATTCTCCAACTGACCTGTGGTTTACAGGGAAAAATTCCTGTGCTTGCTTTCCTGAAATCCTCTTATAGCAGCAGCCTCGTTCTGAGGGCGTTTTAATGCTGAGCCAGTAACGTATATGGAGCTTAACTGGAACACAGCCTTTTCTTGAGGGAATTCACTACACAAAGGCATTTAATAACATAATCATTTTATCCACTCAACGATTTAATGAAGACGATGAACCGAAGATATGCTGTGCTCCTTTCAGTATTCATCTGTCAAGTTTATACCATGCTGGCTCAGGTAAGTGATATTCATATAAATAACAAAAAGTACAGTAGCAGCAGTGCTATGAAAAAAAAGTGCTTTGTTTTTGTGTAATTTAAGCTCTTGTGAGCTGTAAAGGTGTAAGAGTTCATTTTACTGCAAGCCAACTAACAGAGCTGTCTAATAACAAGACATTTTTGCTGCGGTTAAAGATGTTAAATTCATTAAGACATGCTTAAGACATGTTTCAGTATAAGTGAGTTCATTCAGAGTCGCAGGTCAAGGGTTGAAACTAAACGCCCTGTTTACATCATCGCAGTGATTGTGCTTACTCTCTGATTATTATAATGCAGAAAGAGATGATGGTATCAAACATTCTCTGAGCTTCTGCAAAGCTGTCTTTCATTGTAAATGCATCTGATTTTATCTGATTTTGTAAAAGCCCAACAGCAGAACTAGTCAAGTATTTTTTTTTTTTCTTGTATGATAAAACATACCAAAATAAGCCCCTATATTTTGAAGTTTCTGTCAGTGAAATAGGGGCAATATAAAATCTGGAAACACAATTATGAAAAGTCTTTGGAGTCTGACAGACTGTAGGTTTACTGTCTAACTATTGCACTTATTTTTTACCCCGCAGTACTGAACTAGTCTACACAAGCACTCTATTCAGAGGGATCTGAGGAATGTTTTGATGTTCCTTAAAGAGAACACTGTTAAACTGAACATCAGCAGCTAATGTGTCTCCAACACTCTATCACTTCACCAGCTGCTTTTACAGGAACCTCAAATATTTATCTAGCTTACATAAGTCTTGCAAGATGAAAACATGAAATGGAAAAAAGTAAAACATGGTGCCCTTCCCCTCTCTTACAGCCAATAAGAAGAAAGGATCATATTACAGTCGTTACAATTGATCGTCATGAATAATGGATTAAGAATTAAATGTTCACATATGTTTAAAATGTTTATTATCAAAGTGTATCAAAAAAATTTAAGAGCAAATTCTTGTGCTGCAGAACTCAAACCACAGAGGATTTGACAGAATTAAAGGACACAGTGGATGAAAATTGACAAGATCCAGCAACATTTCTGTCATACAGCGAAAGTAAAGCTTTCCATACAGACTGAACACTAATGCCGTCTGCATTCATAACCATAATCCTAAACAGAAACTGACAAACAATATGTCATGTTTAGATCATGAAAGTTTCAGGATAACGAGATCCAATGACACCAATTACGGTGGACCATGAAGCAACTGGACGGCATTATGGATGTCTATGGATGTAATGTCCCACCGTCATTGTTCTTAAAACGCTGTTTCTAGGGTCCCATGTGCCACTTTTACAGACCATGTTTTCAGATTTGATATCATGTATGCAGGCCCTTATAATGAGAACCAAGACAGGGTTGATAGAAACACAGAAGTCAGTTATCAATCCATTGTTTAGCTTTTTACAGTAAGCAGGTGAGGAACACGGCAGCCACTGTTATGAGATGGTGAAATTAATGTTCACACATTTACACCAATTACTCTAAATGCTGCTGATGACCCTAAATCTGATTTCAGACAGTCTGCGTCTGTGGATTCTTAAAGAAATATGTGTCCCTGCAGCACAAAAGCAGTCATAAGCAGCACAGCTATATTTGTAGCAATAGCCAACAATACATTGTATGGGTCAAAATTATCCATTTTTCTTTTATGCCAAAAATCATTAGGATATTAAGTAAAGATCATGTTCCATGAAGATATTTTGAAAATTTCCTACCGTAAATATATCAAAACTTAATTTTTGATTAATAAAATGCATTGCTAAGAACTTCATTTGGACAATTTTAAAGGCAATTTTCTCAATATTTTGATGTTTTTGCACCCTCAGATTCCAGATTTTCAAATAGTTGTATTTCAGCCAAATATTGTCCGATCCTAACAAACCATACATCTATGGAAAGCTTATTTATTCAGATGATTTTTTTAATAAAAAACAAATGACCCTTTTGACTGGTTTTGTGGTCCATATAACAAACAACTGTGTGTCTGATCTGCCTGAGGCTGTACTGGATCTGGATCTGAGGATCTCATGCATCAGTAAACTCTGACCGTGTGTGTTTTCTCAGGACTGTCCCAGTAAACAAGACCTACAGAACTCCATTCATCAGGTTCACAAACTGCTTTCAGCGCAGGAAGCTTCATATCTGCAGAGTCTTCGCACTTTGAGAAAGAAACTGAGCTTGCTGCAGGACAGCGTCGCAGGACGGCCCACTAAAGCCAAGAACTGCAAGTATCACATCAGACTCGCTACAGACCTAAAGCAGTGACAAACGAGCCAAACTACATTATATGGCATACATGTTTAATTCAAAGTGTAAACTCTCAACAATACTCTGAATTGAAAGTCTCCACTCTGTGTTTTATATTCCGCAGCTACTTGTCCTGACCTGGATGCTCCTGTCAATGGAAGAAAGCTGGGCAAGATTCTGTTTCCTGGTCATGAAGTTCACTTCCTGTGCGATGTGGGCTTTGAGCTGGTGGGTTCAGAGACGCGGCAGTGTAAAGATTCGCTCAGCTGGAGCGGACAGCAGCCTGTCTGCAGAGGTGAGATCTGAAGCTCCAGGTGTGGGAAAGGATTTGCTCCATCAAACCTGGAGCCTCTTCCAGTTAGTATTGAAATATCATCAGAACTATCCGTCTGTTCCACACAGTGGCATAGCAAGTCAGCCCCGGACCGATATGCAAAACCATTTGTACTGGCCCCCCAAACGTTATACTGTAGGTTAATGTGGGCTCCAAGACTCCCAATTGTTGTCTTTTCTGAGGTATATAACATTACATGACTCTTCACAACAGGCCCGGCTCCAGAAGCAAATCACTGAGGGTGCTTCTTAAATTAGTGAAGGTGCTGTAACCTTATATATATATATATATATATATACACACACAGTGGGGAAAGAAATTATTTGATCCCCTGCTGCTTTTGTACGTTTGCCCACTAACAAAGAAATGATCAGTCTATAATTTTAATGGTGGGTTTATTTGAACAGTGAGAGACAGAATATCAACAAAATTTTTTTTAAAAGCATTTAAAAAAAGTTATAAATTGATTTGCATTTTAATGAGTCAAATAAGTATTTGATCCCTATCAATCAGCAAGATTTCTGGCTCCCAGGTGTCTTTTATACAGGTAAGGAGCTGAGATTAGGAGCACTCTCTTAAAGGGAGTCTCAGCTTGTAGAAAAGACCTGTATAAAAGACACATGTCCACAGAAGCAATCAATCAATCAGATTCCAAACTCTCCACCATGGTCAAGACCAAAGAGCTGTCCAGGGATGTCAGCGACAAGATTGTAGACCTACACAAGGCTGGAATGGGCTACAAGACCAGCACCAAGCAGCTTGGTGAGAAGGTGACCACAGTTGGTGCGATTATTCACAAGAAACACAAAACAACAGTCAATCACCTTCGGACTGGGGCTCCATGCAAGATCTCAGCTCGTGGAGTTTCAGCGATCATGAGAACGGTGAGGAATCAGCCCAGAACTACTCGGAGGATCTTGTCAATGATCTCAAGGCAGCTGGGACCATAGTCACCAAGAAAACAATTAGTAACACACTACGCTGTGAAGGACTGAAATCCTGCAGTGCCCGCAAGGTCCCCCTGCTCCAGAAAGCACATGTACAGTCCGTCTGAAGTTTGCCAATGATTCAGAGGAGAACTGGGTGAAAGTGTTGTGGTCAGATGAGACCAAAATCAAGCTCTTTGACATCAACTCAGCTCACCGTGTTTGGAGGAGGAGGAATGCTGCCTATGACCCCAAGAACACCATCCCCACCATCAAACATGGAGGTGGAAGCATTATGCTTTGGGGGTGTTTTTCTGCTAAGGGGACAGGACAACTGCACCGCATCAAAGGGACGATGGACGGGGCCATGTACCGTCAGGGCCAGAACACTGAAAATGGGTCATGGATGGGTATTGCAGCATGACAATGACCCAAAACACACGGCCAAGGCAACAAAGGAGCGGCTCAAGAAGAAGCACATTAAGGTCCTGGAGTGGCCTAGCCAGTGTCCAGACCTTCATCCCATAGAACATCTGTGGAGGGAGCTGAAGGCTCGAGTTGCCAAACGTCAGCCTCGAAACCTTAATGACTTGGAGAGGATCTGCAAAGAGGAGTGGGACACAATCCCTCCTGAGATGTGTGCAAACCTGGTGACCAGCTACAAGAAACCTCTGACCTCTGTGATTGCCAACAAGGGTTTTGCCACCAAGTACTAAGTCATGTTTTGCAAAGGGGTCAAATACTTATTTAAAATGCAAATCAATTTATAACTTTTTAAAATAAATTTTTCTGGATTTTTTTTTGTTGTTGTTGTTGTTGTTCTGTCTCTCAATGTTAAAATAAACCTACCATTAAAATTATAGACTGATCATTTCTTTGTCAGTGTCAAACATACAGAATCAGCAGGCGATCAAATATTTTTTTCCCCCACTGTGTGTATATATACAGTATATATATATATGTATGTGGTGTCGATTGCTATGGTGCAAATAACGCTTCCTTTATAAGTACTAAAAAGCTGTCACAGTTCATCGCGATCTCATAAAGTTACATGATTATCAGTTAAATTCTCTACGCTGCACAGTGAATCTCTACAGTTACAATGAAATGATTCGTGCTGAACACAACACCTGAACAAAACCTCCAGCGCTTTGAGCAGAGAGGGGACTCTGACTTAAACAGTAATTCTAACTGATCGGCTGTTGCATTCAAGAAATAAGCAGATATGTCTGTGATTAGCTACATTGCTCAACACTGCACATAAATAGAAACCGACCTCCTAGAGCGCAAATCATAACGCGCTGGATAGTTTGCTAAATCTGCAATGAAATGCCATTATTACTGCTTTAACCGAAAGTGCTATTGATTTTGTTTGAGGGTGCTTAGCTCTAGAACCGCAGAACCGGGCGTGCCCTGCAGCCACCCAATATACATTGTTTTACTTCAATGATAGGTTACAATTTTTTGAATGAAAGATCAAAAGGATAAACAATGCAGATTTATTTTCACAGCCACCTTTGCTCATATTTACCAAGGTTGCCAATATTAGTGGAGGGCACTGTAATTCATTTTGTTTATATTAAATGAGCAATCTTTGGTCTGATTAAATCTATTACTTTTTCCAAAGCAAAAGTTCTACGCCATATTTATTGTGGCAACGAATTAAGAATACGTTTGGTCATTTTAATTAAAAGCCCACCCTCGGCGGGCTCCCAATCAGCACCATATGCACCTGCATACCCAGACGCTACACCCCTGCTTCTACATTAGAAACACCATTCCCTTGAAAACCTTCAACTTTCCAAAATGCATACTCAGTAGTATTATATTAGTTGCAGTTGTATTTAAAGGTGCTGTAAGTGTGTTTTTAATAGATATTTGTTGCCACTATCTGACAGATACAAACTATCTTTTCCAACGGTGTATAGTTCAGAATTCTGTGCTTTCACTTTTGTTGCCGCAAATTGTGGAAGGTCTTTTCTTTTCCACCTGAAAGCCTACTGAATGCCTTTGAGATGAGCTTAACAAAACCCAACGTCTGTGCGCAATGATGCTGTTGTTTACTGTTGAATATTACATTTCAAAAGCATGACTCCCTGTACTGCTATAACAGCTTCCACTAGATGTTGAGCATGGATTTGCTCCCATTCACACACCATCATTTTAGGTCACTGGCTCACAGTTGGCGTCTCAATTATTCCTGAAGGCGTTGGGTGAGATTCTCTGAGTTTTGTGCAGGCCAATCAAGTTCTTCCACGCCAGACTCCGTAAACCAGGGGTTTTCAACCTTTTAGGATGTGCCCCCCCAAGTTTGTCTACTTTCACTCGCATGACAGATACTGGGGCTGAAGCCCACCTAAAAAGGGTTTGCATCCGCCCCTGGTATAACGTGCGTAATTATACTAAAACAAAAATATATAACCAGTTTACCTGATTCAGTGTGATGGCTGAGCCTGTTTCTGAGATAGCAACATGCCAATCCATGCTTGGATTCCCAACATCATCTTACACTGTCAATAAACGTGACTGATACTCAGGGCAACTCTGCTCAAACTGTCAACTGATTAGCAGTGGGACTAATGATTCCCCCCTAGTGGATGGCTAAAGATTTACTAGTTCGTATTCATAAATACTCGAGTGCCCCACAGGTTGAAAACCCCTGCCGTAAACCACATGAGTATGACCTTTGCTTTGTGCATATGGGTACTGCCAACAGAAAAGCACTTTCCCCAAGCTGTTGCTGCAAAGCTGGAAGCACAGGCTTGTCATCATATGTGTAGCATCAAGACTTGAGCTCACAGAAATTTCACTTTCATTCACATCAACAGACTTTTAGCGTATCAGTGGAACAGGAGCAGTGAGAAATCACACATGTCTGTGACAGAACTAGACTCAGCAAACAGTCTGACCTCCTCGGGTATAGTATATATATATATATCTTCACTGAGTTACTCTCCTCTCTCAGATATCGACGAGTGTTTTTCAGCACCGTGTGCCAACAGAGGGACATGTGCAGACGAGGTCAATGGATTCAGCTGCGTCTGTGCCACGGGCTGGGCCGGACCCACCTGCCAGTCTCCAACTCCAACATGTGGGTTTGAATCTGCTCAGAATCACATTTACATACGTAGAGTTTGACGACGAGCACAAAATGATGCTATCGGACCTATCAAAGTATAAAGTTCTGTACCGCACCTCAGTATGGATTCTGAAGCGTTAATGGCCTCCTCTGATGGTTTCCAACACTCCAGCCACATATTCATCCTCACTAAATACATGAATAGAGCAGTCTATGTAGTTATAGCTGCTCTCAAAACATAGCCAGTAACATTTTGCCAAACTGTAAGACACACTTTTATACCCTCAAAAATCAACTAAAAGCTTACAGTATGTCCCATTTCCAAATGAGCCTAAAGATATGTCTGCTGATTAATCACATATGGATCACATCAGCCCATATTCCTCAAACAAAGGCTGTTCCAGACTATATTTGGGTGGTTATCTATGATAAAAAATGGGGGAGATAGTAAAAAAAGTGTTAGCTCTTGTAAGTTGTTGTTTGTTCCAGAACTTGCACAAAAACGCCACTTTAATTTTTAATTATTATTTATGATTGCCTCTATAGTCAGCGGTGGATCAAGCAGCAGTGCTCCTAATTCCCAGTCGCTCATCCACAGCTTGTGCACCATAAATTACAAAACAATGTGCAATCAAACACACTTGTTCCTGATATACATGCTCTGACAACAGCTGCAATTTGAATCAGATTGTTAGAAAATGTTCTGTGACAAGTTTCAAAACCTGCAACCTCTAATACACCACACAAAACACAGCCAATCTGTACTAGACCAGCAAATCATGAGATTTGATAAAGCCTCAATCATACATCTGCATGACAGTAATCCCAGATAGCAACATAGTGTTGGCCCAGATCCGGCTCACATCTGGCACATGTGGAATGATGATCTGGCCCACATGTCAAGTCATCTTTATTTATACAGCGCTTTTAACAATACAGATTGTGTCAAAGCACTTAACAGTATCAAATTGGAAAATAGAGTGTCAGCAATGTATAATGATAAGATTAAACACTCAATTTTCAGTGAAAGGCATTTCATTATTGAATTCAGAGATGTCATTGTCTAGCTCAGTTTAGTTTAAATAGTATCTGTGCAATCAAATTGGCGATAATCGCTAGAAATTAAGTGTCCCCAACTGAGCAAGCCAGAGGCGACAGCGGCAAGGAACCAAAACTCCCTCTGTGACAGAATGGAGAAAAAAACCTTGTGAGAAACCAGACTCAGTCGGGGGCCAGTTCTCCTCTGACCAGACGAGACCCGCAGTTCAGTTCCAACCGCAGCCATGTCAGATTGTGTAAAGGGCTTATCTGATTCCCGTGGTCTTGTCCCGATGGAGCATTTTAATTTATAATTTAATGTATTTGTTATATTTGTGTTTTATTCATTATTTAAAGTTTTTCATTTATATGATTTATTAATTTGCTATAATTGTAATGTATAGTTTAATGCATTTATTGTTTATCTGTCTATTTTTATAATATATATTTGTTTGTTTATTATAATTTAAATTTATGTCTACAAAACAATGTAGTGTGGAATGATGGCACTTGGGCGGACCGCTCCTGTTTGCCAGATCTGGGCCACAATCAGGCCATAGCAATGCCACATGTCAGCCAAGAGCAAAGAAATAAACCACACTGAATTTGGAATCATATCACAGCAAACAATTTGGGGTGAAATGCGCAGTTTGTCCTGTAAATTATATATAAAAAAGAAAAACATCACCAGCTGCTAAATTCAAATCTGCGTTCACTGGCTGGCACAGAGCCAGAGACAGATGCGTTTTTAAAGCACTGCGCATTATAACCAATCACATACGATTCTGTAGAGCTTATGAATGCAATGACCAATCAGAAGTGTTCAGATGAGTCATCGCTGAAACACGCTGTTTCGTCACCGTGCACTGGCTGACTGAATTGTCTGACTAATTCTCTCATCAGAAAGAAAAAAGTGAAGATGTACGAATGTAAGTCGTAAGATATTAATGTCACAGTGTAAAAAGTTTTTATTATGGCAGTTTTTGAGAGTGCTTGAACTCGCTGGACTGAAGTGAAAAGTTCTTTGATAATATAAACGTTCTTTGCTCTATTTTGTACAATGAAAGTTTTATGCTAATTAGTAACTTATAGTGTTTTTATTAAATTCACATTCAGTTGTATTAAAAGTATTTTATGGTATGACACCCATTTCTGGTACTTAAGTAAAAAGATGGGCTTTTATGTGTAGTTAATAGATTACAGTATTAGGCTATACTTTGCCCATCGCCCATTATAGATCAACTAACATACGGTAGCTAATCTATAAAGGTGCAAAATGCATTTCCTTAAACATATTTGAGAATCGAGATATTTCATAACATATTTTGGGGATATATCGAATAAAATTTTTAAAATAATAAAACCCCTGCTAGAAAAAAAAAAAAAAAAAAAAAAATATATATATAGACACCATTACACAATTAGTAATGGTTTTACTGGTTATAATGGGACTTGTATTGGTTTTACTGGAAACTGTAATGGACCCTGTTGGTCTCTGCTGGTAATTGGTTGCCTCCTATTGGTGGCTTGTTAAAACCAATAAATCCTAATGGAATATGTCCCAAAACACACTACAGAAAACCATTTTTTAATGGTTAAAAGTTGATGGTTTGTAGTGTTTGTAATGATATGTGTAGTGGAAACCATTAAAATTTTCTTTAATGGTTTTATTTATTTATTTTTTTCAGTAGGGACATAAGCCGGTTATGCAGCCCAACTAATGGGCTAACTAAACACTAATCACCATTGTGGTGACTTCAAACGAACCGTTATCCCGCTGCTCCTGAGGGGGAACTCTCCTTCCTCTCTATATCTCAGGATTGGATGGATGCAATATTTCTTTTCTTTTTCTTTTTTAAGAAGCGAGAGGACAAAAATCATCCTCAATGCTTGAAGACTCCATTTAGTAGGCTACTGTTTTGCAAGTTTTTCAAGAACGGAACGGACTCAGTATGCAAGGTTTCTGTGCGTGACATTTTTAGGATAATGAATACGAAAAAACACATATTTCGGACTCAGTGTGCAGAGACCTTTAGATTTAAACCCCTGTTAATTCTCAATAAGAACTTTTGTAGACCTCTAACAGAGGTCAGTCTGGTTAGGAATAAGTAAAGCTGGTAATGCTGTTTGTGGAGTTGTTTAATCCTCCTCTGCTGAGATCTTCAGAGATATTTTCTTTAGCTGATTTCATCTAAGGCTGTGGCTGCAGTCAGTTGCCATCATTGCACTCTACATGTGGGCCAGATCATCATTCCACATGGGCCGGATCTTGGCCGACACTATGTTGCTATCTGGGATGTGATCTCGAGGTGCTTATACTTGTCCTTGTACAATAACGTTTGTTTTAGTGAAATCATTATCAAACATCAGTGTATTGTTTAGATATTCATTTAACATGATTCTGTTTGGCCTCAGAAAGTACAGCTGCACTTGTTTACAGCAAGTTTGACACATGCAGCTCTTGCTCACATAGACGGGTCCAGTATAAACAATGCTTCATGCTGGAATCCTTCCATTGTTCCTGTGCTGCTTGCTGTTGAACCCCGAATCTTTCTGCAGTTTTTGTCACTGTAGCGAACCAGTCTCCTGTCAGCGCTGGAGCCGCGTCTGCGTTCATCCGTCCGTCCAGATGCAGTCTGGTTCAGGAACGACCCACTGCACCTGCGAGCCTGGATTCACCATCTCCGGCCGCGACAGCAGCGCCTGCACAGGTACGATCACTGCAGCCAAACACTCTCGAAGCTGTGGAAGTTCCCGGTGTAGAGATGTCCTACTCAAAACTACATTTCTCAAATTATTTTAGGGCCCGTCCACACTGATACACGTTTAGCTGTATATGTAAAAATTTTGGGTAACACTTTATTTTGATTTTCCACTTTAGACATTCTACTATCAGTAAGTAACTTTGCAACTACATGTCAACTAGCAGTCATTAGAGTATTAGTAGACCGTCTGATTAATATCCTCTAATACTTTATTTTGATGAGTCCACAACATACCGTTGGATCATCTGGTTGAAAAGAGAGGTAGAGCTGTGTGTCATCAGCGTAGCAATGGTATGAGAATCCATGTGCCTGTATGATGGGACCCAGTGATGTAGTGTATGTGGAGAAGAGGAGGGTCCAAGAACTGATCCCTGAGGAACCCCAGTGACCAGTGTATGTGCTTTGGATACCTCACCTCCCAGGCCACCCTGAAAGACCTACCAGTGAGATAGGATTCAAACCAGCGAAGTGGAATGCCAGAGATGCCCAGTGATGAGAGGGTGGACAGGAGTATCTGATGATTGACAGTGTCAAAAGCGGCAGATAGGTCCAGCAGAATGAGGACTGATGATTTGGAATGGGCTTTTGCAATTCGCAGGGCTTCAGTGACCGAGAGAAGCGCAGTCTCAGTTGAATGGCCCCTCCTGAAACCTGACTGTTTAGCATCCAGTTTGTCGTTCTGTGAAAGAAACAGTGAGACTTGGTTGAAGACAACTCGTTCAAGTGTTTTCGCTATGAACGGAAGGAGAGAGACAGGTCTGTAGTTTTCTATAAGAGAAGTGTTTAATGTAGGTTTTTTGAGCAGTGGGGTTACCCGAGCCTGCTTGAACGCAATGGGGAAGTTACCTGTGAGTAGGGATGTGTTGATGATGTGTGTGAGTGCAGGTAAGAGTGTGGGTGAGATTGCTTGGAGAAGGTGTGAGGGGATTGGGTCAAGAGGACATGTTGTAGGATGGTTGGAGAGGAGAAGCTTGGATACTTCAGCTTCAGTGAGTGGACAGAAAGAAAAGATGGGAGTTTTAGCAGTGGATGTGGTAGGGTGAGGGTCCTGTGTGCGTGGAGGTGAAAACTGACCACTGATTGATCTAGTTTTGTCTGTAAAGAAAGTGGCAAAGTCATCAGCTGTAATAGAGGTGGAGGGAGGAGGTGGAGGGGGACAGAGGAGGGAATTAAATGTTCTGAAGAGATTACGCATGTCTGGAGCGCTGTCGATCTTGTTATGGAAATGTGAGGATTTGGCAGTGTGGACTTTAGCAGAGAAGGATGTGAGCATAGACTGGTACCTACTGAGGTCCGACAGATCGTTTGATTTGCGCCATTTTCTCTCTGCCGCTCTGAGTGTAGTCCGATGTTCACGAAGAACCTCGGATAACCAGGGGTTGGAAGGAGCAGCCCGTGCGGGCCTAGAGGAGAGAGGACAAATGTCGTCTAGACAAGAGGTTAAGGTAGAGCATAAAGTCTCAGTAGCTGCGTTTACATCCAGAGATGAGAAATGGGTGGGTGAAGGAAGAGAGGAGGATACCACAGAGGAAAGATGGGAAGGAGAAAGGGAGCGCAGGTTTCGTCTAAAAGTAACTGGTAGGGGTTGGTGGCACAGGAGAAGCAAAGTGTAATGTAAATGTAATGAAGAAATGGTCCAGTATGTAGCGGTTGTACCAGAATGTTATCTGCAGTACAATTGCGTGTGTAAATTAAGTCAAGTTGGTTGCCTGATTTGTGCGTGCTAGTAGTGGTAAGGCGTTTGAGATCAAACGAAGCTAGGAGTGCATGGAAGTCTGTAGCATAAGGCTTGTCTAGGTGAATGTTGAAATCACCAAAGACTAGGAGTGGAGTGCCATCCTCCACGAAGAGGACAGCAGCCCGTCCAGCTCCTCTAGGAAGGTGGCTAGAATTTGGCTAGGGGACGGTAAATGACCACGATCTGGAGTTTTATCGGAGCTGATACAGTAATGGCATGAGATTCAAATGAGTTGTAATTGCATAGGGAAGAGCGGGTTGAGTATTTCCAATTGTTAGAAATGAGCAGACCAGTGCCTCCACCCGGCCAACTTGCGGGGTGTGAAGAAAGAGAGATTAGTAGAGAGCAGCTGGGGTTGCTGAGTCTTCTGGACGAATCCAGGTCTCAGTCAAGCCCAAGATGCTGAGCGTGGATTTTAAAGAAAAGCAGAAATGAAGTCAGCTTTGTTGACAGCTGACTGACAATTCCAGAGACCCACAGAGAAGGAAAGAGGTGTAGTGAAGGAGGTAGAGATAAGGCGCAGGTTAGCAGGATTACGTTGCCGTCTGCGTGGGACGTTAGAGCGTGGTTGAGAGAGAACCGGAATAGTTTGGAAACACATGATAGAGGTGGCAGGAAAGAGGATGGAAACGGAGAGTGTGTAAGGGAAGGGGGAAAAAAGAAAAGATACTTAAGTGTGTCGCTCGGAGTCGTTGCTCGGTTAAAGTCGCGCAGGAAAAGTCGATGGTCTTTACCCTCGTCTGTCTTCACACGAGGAGGCTGAACGCTTCCGCGTCAGCGCTCGGACCTCTGATAAATACAGCCTAACACACTACCGTGAAAACAGCTGTGGCCGGCTTCTGATTGGCCCAGCCAATAGCCTTGTGCAAATAACTCAAGACGAAACTAACACTTCGCTAGCAAGGAGCACTGAAAATGATCCAGGTTCCTTCTTAGCCGAGGTGCAAATTATTATAATTAACAGAAAGTGCAATCAAACAACGAAACCTCAACGAAAATGCAGAATAGAAATAGAAGGGAAACGAAAGTATTCCTTCCCAACAGCAGGTAAATAATTTAAACAACAGATCTATGACTAAGTATCGCAACACTTACGAGCTGCTGTCCGCCTCTTCTGGTGAATATTCGGCTTCTCCCCTAACTAACATACGGTAGCTAATCTATAAAGGTGCAAAATGCATTTCCTTAAACATATTTGAGAATCGAGATATTTCATAACATATTTTGGGGATATATCGAATAAAATTTTTAAAATAATAAAACCCCTGCTAGAAAAAAAAAAAAAAAAATATATATATATAGACACCATTACACAATTAGTAATGGTTTTACTGGTTATAATGGGACTTGTATTGGTTTTACTGGAAACTGTAATGGACCCTGTTGGTCTCTGCTGGTAATTGGTTGCCTCCTATTGGTGGCTTGTTAAAACCAATAAATCCTAATGGAATATGTCCCAAAACAACACTACAGAAAACCATTTTTTAATGGTTAAAAGTTGATGGTTTGTAGTGTTTGTAATGATATGTGTAGTGGAAACCATTAAAATTTTCTTTAATGGTTTTATTTATTTATTTTTTTCAGTAGGGACATAAGCCGGTTATGCAGCCCAACTAATGGGCTAACTAAACACTAATCACCATTGTGGTGACTTCAAACGAACCGTTATCCCGCTGCTCCTGAGGGGGAACTCTCCTTCCTCTCTATATCTCAGGATTGGATGGATGCAATATTTCTTTTCTTTTTCTTTTTTTAAGAAGCGAGAGGACAAAAAAATCATCCTCAATGCTTGAAGACTCCATTTAGTAGGCTACTGTTTTGCAAGTTTTTTCGCAACGGAACGGACTCAGTATGCAAGGTTTCTGTGCGTGACATTTTTAGGATAATGAATACGAAAAAAACACATATTTCGGACTCAGTGTGCAGAGACCTTTAGATTTAAACCCCTGTTAATTCTCAATAAGAACTTTTGTAGACCTCTAACAGAGGTCAGTCTGGTTAGGAATAAGTAAAGCTGGTAATGCTGTTTGTGGAGTTGTTTAATCCTCCTCTGCTGAGATCTTCAGAGATATTTTCTTTAGCTGATTTCATCTAAGGCTGTGGCTGCAGTCAGTTGCCATCTCTACATGTGGGCCAGATCATCATTCCACATGGGCCGGATCTTGGCCGACACTATGTTGCTATCTGGGATGTGATCTCGAGGTGCTTATACTTGTCCTTGTACAATAACGTTTGTTTTAGTGAAATCATTATCAAACATCAGTGTATTGTTTAGATATTCATTTAACATGATTCTGTTTGGCCTCAGAAAGTACAGCTGCACTTGTTTACAGCAAGTTTGACACATGCAGCTCTTGCTCACATAGACGGGTCCAGTATAAACAATGCTTCATGCTGGAATCCTTCCATTGTTCCTGTGCTGCTTGCTGTTGAACCCCGAATCTTTCTGCAGTTTTTGTCACTGTAGCGAACCAGTCTCCTGTCAGCGCTGGAGCCGCGTCTGCGTTCATCCGTCCGTCCAGATGCAGTCTGGTTCAGGGAACGACCCACTGCACCTGCGAGCCTGGATTCACCATCTCCGGCCGCGACAGCAGCGTCTGCACAGGTACGATCACTGCAGCCAAACACTCTCCGAAGCTGTGGAAGTTCCCCGGTGTAGAGATGTCCTACTCAAAACTACATTTCTCAAATTATTTTTAGGGCCCGTCCACACTGATACACGTTTAGCTGTATATGTAAAAATTTTGGGTAACACTTTATTTTGATTTTCCACTTTAGACATTCTACTATCAGTAAGTAACTTTGCAACTACATGTCAACTAGCAGTCATTAGAGTATTAGTAGACCGTCTGATTAATATCCTCTAATACTTTATTTTGATGAGTCCACAACATACAACATACTTATTCTACTAACCCTAAACCTACCCTAACAGTCTACTCTGAGAGTTAGTAGACATGTTGTTGCAAATGAATGAGAATTAGTTGACATGTAGTTACAAAATTACTTATAGTTAGTAGAAAGTCTAAAGTTGACTATCAAAATTAAGTGTAACCAAATTTTGTATTGTATCGGCATTTTGTCCATATGGATCCGCTATTTTTTGAAACCGGATAAAAAAGTGGATAAATCTGAAAACGACAGCCTTGCGTTTTCGTGTGTACAGCCAATCTGTGTATTTTATGAAACGATGATGTCATCACCCCATGTCTCGACCCTAATCAGTCACCGCTGCATCACGTAACAGCAACAACAACACGAACAAACACTGAACAACTGTATTTTTATTAATAACATTAACACAGATTAATAAATGTATTGTTCCATGTTCGTCTTGTTATTGTGTCTGGTTTGTATACAGCGCACAAGGTTTACGTGCATGCTCCAAGTCTTCTTCTCTGTTTTTAGTGTATCTCTGTGGCAGAATTACAGCGCCACATGCTGATCTGGCATGTATACTACATCGTTTTGTTTCAGTTTCGTGTGTACCCAGATATTTCTAGAGACGAGGCGAAAAAAAAAAAAAAAAAGGGAAAGCTCTGGCTTTGTGTGGATTAGCCTTAATCTACTCTGGAAGCAGCAGGTTACGAGTAGCAGCACAGTTTCTCTTGACACTTTATTCTTTACCAGCCTGTGATTTTAGGCAATTAGCCATATGTAACAGCTATGCTGCTCTTCTCAGTAGGGACAGAAACTCTTTTTTTTTTTTTTTTTATCAGCTCACTTCTGTATGTTTTTTTCCTAGACATTGATGAGTGTAAACTGTTCCACAACGGGCCGGCCGGCCGTCTGTGTTTGCACGCGTGTGTTAACACCGCTGGAGGATACCGATGCAGCTGCCCTGCTGGCTACAGCGTGACCCCTGACGGCCGCAACTGCAAAGGTCATTCATGAATAGCAGAACATACACTTAGGAAACAAAACGGTCAGATTTGGTTCTGACCTGTTCTACACCCTTCTGCTTTTGCTCTCAGACATCGATGAGTGCAGCAGCAGGCAGAACAACTGCACGCGCGAGCAGCTCTGCATCAACACCTACGGAGGATTCCAGTGCGCCACAGTCGAGTGTCCGCCGATACGGAACGCCACCTACGTCAAAACATCTCCAGTGTAAGTAACAAAGCTTTTTATTTAAAACTAAAGGGAATGTGAAAATAGGGCTGGGCGATTCGGCCAAAAAACATATTGCAATATATATATTTTTTTCAAATCAGTCAATAATTATCATCATAAATGTCAAATGTTTATTTCTTTCAAGGTTAAAGCCAGATTTTTACTCCAAAGTGAAAGCTGTAGAAACCAGACCGTCAATTTTCCTTAAAAGAAATATCTCAATAGAAAAATAAATTTCTCAGTTTCTGCATGTTCTAATGAGCGATATTGTTTCAAATCAAGAAACAGGTTTGTGTTGTCTCTTAGAAATGCACATTTGGTAGTAGCTTGAGTTAGGATGCAGATGTAAATTTATGTTCATGATCAAAATCAGTACCATCTGTAAAAATTGTAACAACCTCATTTTTACATGGTGAAATTAAAGTATTCTGACTGATTTTATTTTTTTTAATTAACCATTGGTCTTCCATAGTAGCATAATCATGATAAACAGTTAAAAACACACATATAGCACACCTCAATACAATGGTAAAAAAATGTATTATGGTTTTTAGTATTTGTATGAAAAACAGTAGTCTAAAAATATTTAGTATAAATGCACAAACACTACAGCTTAATCACAAAAAATACTGTAATTCTATTCCATTAGTCCTTTAATACATTTAGTCTACATTAATAATATAATAAAATCCGATACGAATACCCACAATTCTGACACAATACCACAGTGCAGTTAGCGTTACTACAGTAAATCCATGGTAAATGATGGTGATTTGTAGATGAAAAGTCTTCTGACTGTATGGTTGCGCAGCAGCGCTGTAAACTAGTTTAAATCACAGTAATTTGTGTTCTTCGCTGAATTGAAGCGCTTCACGCTGGATCTCACAGCGCTGTTCAGTGTCGCGTGATCTGCGAGTACAGATGCCACGGTTTTTCTCGCAGTTTTTGCTGTTTGCTCAGTAAAACCACACTGTTCTCAGTGGCGTGCGGTGGTGTTTTTTTTTTTTTAAATGATGCAAAGTTCCCACAATTGTATTACTATTATTATTATTATTATTATTATTATTATACATTTTTATGTATCAGCTGTCAGAGTTTGTGCCAGGAGTCACGATCGTTTGTCGCCGTTTCTGCTGTAAACTACAGTTTTATTTTTAACTAAAAGATTTGATGATGCATATTACATAGGCTACCAGTAAGCAGATGCGATCAGAATATGAACCCAATAAGCTAAATTGCATAAGTATTTTCCCATAAAGAACATACACACAGATAAGGAGCGCAGCTGCCGCTAGCCATTACTGTATACACACACACGCGCATACACAAACATTTATTTTTTTATGTATTTAATGTAACACTTTAGTTATTAAATAGTTGCTTGCATATTAATATATTAGTACTCATAAAGCACATACTATGCCTTATTATGCGTGATTCTACATCTTACCCTACCTGAACAGTAAGGAGTTTATCGAGGCAAAAGTCAATAGTATGGTAACAGTGAGAATTGGACCCAAAACTAAAGTGTATATATATATATATATATATATATATATATATATATATATATATATATATATATATATATATATATATATGTATATGTATATATACACATACACACACAATATATATTAAAATAATCATGAGACCATTTTAATTGAGACACTTAAGTTTTTATTGATTTTTTAATGTATTTTTATCATTAACTGATTTTTTATTTATGATCCTGAAGGATCTTTATTCACTCTTTATTAATCCTTTCCTTTGAACTGTATACAGTGAACTGTTGGATCCTGAAGGATGAAAAATTCTTAATCAAATATGGTGACAGTAGCCCACTTGTTTTTATCCACAAGTTCTGTCCAGAAGAAGAAGAAAGTATGGTCAAAATATTTGGTGTATATAATAATGTTACAATTAATGCCTCAGACTTGTAGGCCTAGAGCATTTACAGTACATGACATAAACGATCTTTTCTAACAATGAATGCTTTCTATAAATATTATAAATGTATTACTACTGTTTTTCATTATAAAATAACAGTAAAAATTGTTTGCAACAAAACTTACGAAAATTACACATGGTTTTGCAACGCATAAAAAAGGTATTACAGTTAAAACATTTAGCTACACTCACCATAGTTTAATTATGCTATTTGTAGTAAAACCGTGGCTATACAAATTGTAATAAAAAAAACATTTCAATTCTTGGTGATCCCACATTTGCCCATTTTCATTTTTGTAGCTATTACAAAAATGCTATACTTAATTGAACTGCCCAATTTCCATTCATCACTTTATTAATTTGCATGCATGAAATGAATGTAAAATAACCTGCCACAATTTACATAACCTCAAAGCCGCAAGGATAAGATTACTGAATTTCTGATGTTGGTGTGTTGTACGGCTTTGCCTGCCATCAGTCGAGGCAAGGGAGGCAGTCTCATTAGAGAAAAAAAAATGGATGCGAAAATGATCGATATTACAAAAATAAATCAACGCAAGTATTACAAAATGTGACATTAAAAAGTGTAAAAGTCACTAGTTTTTATAAAGTAATTCTGTCCAACAGCGACACCCGCTGGTAAAGTTAAAAAGAACAGCTGAACATCATTTGACAAATAAAATGTTTGTATTGTTACTGCCTTTTGTTATTATTTTGGAATAAATGTAAAAATACGTAAAAACACTAACTTGATGAGATATATTGATTTTGATAAACAGAATATTACACAGTGTAAAAATACAAAATATAATTGTATTTGGCCTTTTTAATGTAATGTTTATTTAACCAGGGGAATGTGACAACAGTAAGGTTATATATATATATATATATATAGTCATACACGAAGCCGGACGGTGCAGAAAGTGCAAGACGGACTCATATAAAAGTAATAACTTACAACTTACCAGGAAATCCCTAATATGGACGAAAGCGTCCAGCTATCACTGTGTTTTCTGAATAAAAGGCAGAAACCTTTGGAAACGTGAAGACATTAAAGACACGATTGCCACAATATATGGTTTATTTGTGCTTTTTTCAATCATCTCCAGGTATCTCCATCAACATTTATGTCCCCCTCACTTCTGAAATGATGGGTACGCACCTGTATATAGTATACACGAGCTTATATACTGTCTATACAGCTAAGCACCCCTTATGTGTATGTTCTTTATGGGAAAATGCTTATGCAATTTAGCTTTTTTGGTTCATATCCTGGTCGCAGCAGAAACGACGACAAACGATCGTGACTCCTGGCATGAACTCTGGCAGCTGATATATAAAGATTTATAATAATAATAACACACCTGTGGGAACTTTGCCTTAATATTTTAAAACACCATCACTCGCCACTGAGAACAGCATAGTTTTTACCGAGCAAACAGCAGAAACGGCAAGAAAAACTCTGGAAGTGCCACAGCCAGGGAGAGCGCCAGCCCCTGCAGTGCTCTAGTGAAGCTCGCTGCCGCTTGAACTCTGACCCGAGCGGATAAACGCTCCGCGAGTCGCGCCGTTTCGTTCCGCTCCGCTTTTGCCGCATAAACATATTGAACGTTTATCGAACTCTTCATATCGTTTATCGAGGACAATTATATCGAGATAATTACCGTTCTCGGTTTATCGGCCGGCCCTAACGGTGTTGTGTGTGCAGGCGCTGCGAGAGGAACCCGTGTCCCGTGGACAGCAGGAGCTGCTCTCAGGCGCCGGACTCCGTGTCCTTCCACTACATGTCCGTGGTGTCCAAGCTCTCGGCGCCGCGCGTCATGTTCCGCCTGTCGGCCGTCAGAATCACAGGAGACACGCTGCGGTTCGCGTTACTGGGCGGCCGTGGCCGGCGGCACTTCAGCGTGCAGCGCTCCGATCGCCAGACGGGGGAACTGCTGCTGACCAGTCCTGTCCAGGGTCCGGCCACGCTGGACGCAGAGCTAGAGATGACTGAACTGGACAAGAGAGAACTGCTGGGACGCTACATCACCAAAATCACCATCTTCGTCTCACCATATGAGTTTTAGAGTTCAGCCAGAGACATTAATATCAAGTTATTTACATTCAGAAGAAATCCGGCTAGTTAAAGCATTCTTGCATATATTTTGAAACACAGACTGAAACGGTTTCTCTTACTCTGGAAAACTGCTTGACCAATCAGATCAGAGGATCAGATCCAGCAGCAATCATAACTGTCCTTAAAGCTAAATGTGTGTATGTAGTTGGACATATTTATCATAATGAATATAGTTGTCATACAACATGATTAATATAAGAGGGACCATAATCATCCGGTGTAGCCTGTATTTATTTTGAGCTTGGACCAATAACTAAGAATATACTTATTGTACTTTTTCATTCTAATGTACACATTTTTTGTGGTGTGTGTGTCTTGGACTGTTGACAGATTAAAACATTCTAAATTGAATGAGCCTCTGAATTATTGCGTGGAGTCCTCAGACCCTCTGTCCGTGTGTTTAACACCTTCCTTAAATATGCAAAAGACTGATAATCAAAAGTCTGGCTTGTGAAACAAAGTCTACTATTAAATACAACATATTTTAAGATAATGCTTTTGTGAGAAAAGAGACACAACAAATACATAAAGCCTATGAATCCAAATGAGTCAAACCTTGATTACATATTTTATTTATGAAAATTAATCAAACATTTGTACAATATAATGATATAAATACAAAGACGACCAGAAGGATCATATTTACTGTATAATAGTCCTGTTATCTTTGTCTGACATTTAAAAAACACAGCAGGTACAAGCAAAGCATAAGGTGCACACCTGATCTCTCCAGCTCCGAATCACACGACAATCAGATCTCCAACAACAGATCATTCTTCTTAGATTCTCTACACAACCGATGCCTAACAAACTATTCTGTCTCGCACTGACAGATCTACACACACACACACTCGCAGGACAACATCAAATCAAGAGATGAGCGCAGTTAAAAGTACAAGTCACTGTGGCTGAATAAACTTTAGTGATTTACTTGCATTGTGTGCAATGCTTTACTCTTATTTCACCTCAAAGAAACCAGAAATTATATTTTGTACTAAAAAAAGAAACAGAAAAAGAAAGAACTTTGTCCTGAACATGTTTTTATTAAATTCCCCTCGTTGTAATCATTGAGTGGCCTTTCAAACACACCACCGATCCTCACTGTGCAAAGCTGCTTCTCATTTAAACATGACGTGCAATTCTTAGTGCATTTAAATATGATCTGGCTCTAAGCTTTTAAATAACCTTTAACATACAGATGATGTAAATATTATGCTGTCGACACCATCTCACGAACAGATTCACAACCAACAGATCACGTGATTCAGAACACAAGGCCATCCTGATGAGACGACACTATAAACAGCCTTTACTAGAGACACACGAGCAGAAGGACACCGAGACGAACACCAGACGACTTCATGTGCTTCACGCTGCGAATGCTGCAAGGCACTTTATAAAGCGTCGCTCCAGGATCTCATTAATGTCACATATAATTTACACGTCCCTCATTTAGTGTTATAGTCTCATTACAAAACAGTGTGGCACGAAGTGTGAAATTCTGCTCCAGTTCTCTCCAATTAAAATTCAACGCTTCAAACGGACACTGATTGTCTAGTGGTAATCTGACATATAAAAATACATCCCTTTATGTGAAACCATGTGACGTGGCAAAAAGCCAGACCTTGACAATGATGAGCAGAACAGGACTTCTTCAAGAAGACGTGACCGGACTATCAACAGAGCAAAAGTTCAACTATTTAGTAAGAAACACAGAAAGGCTTTCTTTCTAAAGTCAATTATGCTTTCAAATAACTGTCAGCTGTCAAAACTGGGCCGTGTCTGTTCACCGCGCAGGTGCTTCCTGACACACACCATCACACCAACAGCCCAAAAACACACATTTATAGAGCGCTGAAGCACACACAACGAGCGACTGCCGTCGAGAGGCTGACCGGTGACATCGGGTCCGCTGCGGCTCGTCTTCACTTGCTCTGGAAGTTGCTGAGCTCCATGTCGTCCTTGCGCCGCTTCTGCTGCGTGAAGAGCGAGCTGAAGGGGTAGAGCTTGGCTTTGGCAGGGAACCTCTGTCCAGCAAGGTCCAGCTCGTAGTCTCCGCGGTTGATGAAGTCGGCGGTGACCGCAGCCGGAGAGCCGTCGGCGTTGACGGGGCTCAGGAAGCCCAGACACACGTGGCGCTGGAGCGTGTAGCTGTAGGCGCTGCTGGTGGTCACTCCGACCAGCTCTCCGCTGCGGTAGATGGGCTCGCCCCACCAGGGCCAGACGTCCAGCTCCGTGTCGTGATCCTCCAGAACCAGCATCACGAAGCGGCGCGAGACTCCCTGCAAGCGCTGCCGCAGCAGAGCGTCCCGGCCCAGGAAATCTGTGTCCTGAGAGAGATCAGGGAACA
The DNA here is from genome assembly GCF_012432095.1 of Onychostoma macrolepis. Taxonomy (NCBI): domain Eukaryota; kingdom Metazoa; phylum Chordata; class Actinopteri; order Cypriniformes; family Cyprinidae; genus Onychostoma; species Onychostoma macrolepis. The sequence continues at coordinate 33,998,050 of NC_081172.1, forward strand.
ACACAACACTCATCAAGCGAAGCTCCGCCAAATCAGCCAGAAAAACACAATTCACTGTACAACGCCGAACCTCACTGAATTTGCCACATTTTGGATGGAAACATCAAAAGTAGGACAGTACACCTGAATCAAAACACGATATGGACAGAGCTGGGTAGTAAACTTTATTTTAATTTTAATTTTTTTATGATTAATTGTCAGCTTTTCATTAAACTCACAACCCCCCTGCAGTTCCTTTACGAACCCTAGTTTGGGAAACCTTGATGTTATATAATGTTTAATGCACTTCATGTTGTAAATTACAATGAATGGAACAAGTGTTCGTACACTTTGCATTTTTTCCATCATTATGGTACAAGATAATGCTATTTAAATCAATGTAATAAATGAGTTAAATCAAAAGTAATCTAAAAGTAATCTGATTATATTACCTAAAATGTGTAATGTAACGGATTACGTTACTGACTACAATTTGTGTCATGTAATCTGGAATCAGTAACGGATTACAATTTGTAAGTAATCTACCCAGCTCTGGATATGGATTAGTGTCTGTAAATATTAAGCTGCAAAAATACTATTTAAATATGAATCCTGCATGCTCCTGTGTGTGTGAATGAATGGCGTCTGCCGCCTCACTATACGAGCACATATGAACACGATCTCTAGAACTGATCACTTCATGAGCATTTCACCTTTTCTTTTGAGAAAAACTATCATCACAAATACAAACAGAAACCTATAGGTGTTCACAACAACCTGTCAGAATAAAAGTTTGGTTTAACTTGAAGAAACTGTGACAGAAATATTTTACTTGGTGTAACGATACTATAGACGTCACAGTTACGTCACTCGCAGCTGCGCGCGCAGAAACTGCTAGAACTGTGAAAAATCCACAGAATAAGAGATAAAATGCACTGTTCTGCCTCTGGATGTCAGAATCAGAATACAAATCATTTTTATAGAATACTGTCGTCAAAACAACTCCATTATTTTTTGAGACTTTTTTTCTAGCAAATGCAACTTTATTTTCGTATTTCGGACTTTATAACTCGATTTAACTCAACAATAGTGAGTTTGTCCATTCTGTTACGAGTAATTGTGGCTGGAATAATAATGTAGCTGAAAAAAAATAGTTGCCTGCTGAAATTGAAATATATATTACATCTTCATGACTAGATACACGGTGAGTTTTACTATACACGATAGATGCGAGTCACTCAGGCGGAGGGAATCCTGTCAGATCGTCCATCCTTTGAGTGAGTACAGGTCGGCCAATCTGGTTTCGTCCGTTAAAATTAAACTTTTCAAATAACAGTTGCGGTCCCGGACAGTGAGTGACCGTACATATGCAGGTAAAATCGGAATTTCTCCAGTTATTGTTAAAAAAAAAAAACAAGCTAGCAGACTTCATAGCTAGCGTTAGTGAAGCGGTCAGGGGATCCCAGGCCACCACCGAAGCTCCGCCCACAGAAAAACATCAGAATGTTTACTAACAGGAAAAGGGTCTATTACTACTACTAATAAAACTATCATTAAAAATTATTTTTAAGGAATATTTACCAGAAAAACTACTTACCAGAATTTATTTATCAGAAAAATGTAAATACACAACACAGAATAACAAAATAAACTCATTTATTCAGAGATGCTTTTGATTATTAAAAGGTAATGCAACCATTAAAATGGAAAACAGAATTTGGTAAATTAAAAAAACTAAACATTTTAGAGGGGAAAAAAGTATTTCATAGGGCCTTAGAAATGTAATTTTTGTAAAAAATTTAATAAATTGCTGTTAAATTGTACAAGTTTGATGATTTCAATTAATTAGACATGCTTTTTAAATAATACAATTTAATTTAACCATTAAAACAGAGGCTAGAAGTAATTTAAATGAGAGAAAAAAATAATGGAATCCAGAAAAAAATAAAACTTAATAAATAAATAAATAAAACGGATTTCATAGGACCCTAATCATCACGTTACGAGCGCTGTGTGCTGAATAAACCCGGCTGCACAGAGGTCCCCGAACGCTTGATGTGAAGCGACGGATCTGTGTTTCACCGAAGCCAAGAAGAGTCGTGAGAAACCCAGCGGAGCTCAGACGCATCACAGAAAGGTGAACGCTATAATAGTCTACTGCCATTCAAGATGACCGATATAGTATATTTTTACAATATGTACAATTAAATACAGTTACCCTTCATTTTAAAAACATCATACTGACTTACAGCTGCATATGTGAGTGAATGCTGGATTATACCTGAAATGCGTATTCATAATTACAGGCCTGTACATGTAAACAGGCCAAAAATATGATTAGTTCTTGCTAATGGCCAGTGCACTAATCATCTGAGGTCTCCAGTACTGTATTCTGTATATGTGGTGCTACACAGGGAGTTATTATGTGGTTGTTCGAGCACTCTGGGTAGCTGTATGCGGTTGCTAACTGGTCCAAGTCGGAAGAAATGAAGAAACTGACCTTGTCAAACTTGACCCTGAACTCCCGTCCGCACTCCAGCGGCGTGGTGAACGAGTCCAGATCCTGCCCCCAAAACGCAAAGAACTTCTCAATCCGCAGGCTGCGCAGAGCGTAGTACCCCGCGTTCCTGATGCCGTACTTCTGCCCCACGGACATCACCTCATTATACACGTGCAGTGCATACTGGGAGAAGAAGAGCAGCGTCTCATCACTACAGCGTTCACACGGCCTCGTCACGTCTGCTTTCTCAGCATCTCGAAATCCTTGCACTAAGACTTTATCAGTTTAAAAGTAGTTCAGCTTTTAAAAACGTGTCCCGATACCCCTGCGATCTGTTTCATTTGGACACACTGTGTTTGGCTGTTTTTAGAGGCATGAAGACTCCAGAGTCGACAGCCTCTTACAGCACATCTCTATTTTTACGGTTTTTGTACAATGATTGTATTTTGTTCATTTTAGTACAGTGTATATGGTACAAGTAGATGTCAGTCGGAGTGATGTACCTCTATGGGAATATACAGCATGAACCCTGGTTCTCCCGTGTGCGTCATACTCATGACCCTGATGCCGTTAGCGTAACCCACACTCATTTCCTGCAAAACACAGCACAGTTAGTCCTCATGTGAACTCGGCAGCCGGAAGCACAGCGGAGTAAATCACCAGCTCCGAGCGCCTCAGTAATAACTCACTTCTGCTGATTTTTAATGCAAATATCTCAGCAGACGTGCTGGTCTCACCTTACAGAAGAGCGAGGGGAAGTGTTCTGGAGTCATGGACACATACGAGAGCTCAGACAACACGTCCATGGCTCGAGGACCGATCAGATTCAGAGCTGAGGAAAACACAGGAGTCAGAGATCCCCGCCATCAGCTCTTTAGGCCTTTATATAGCGGAGCGTTTCATTTCATACATTCACTCTCTAGTTACAAGATTAGACCATGTTTTACAGATTTCACGACACTTAAAATTTTAAAAACTTTGACATTTGTTTAGAAACACTGGTCTGACCGGTGTACTTCCAGCTGACGTCCTCCAGGTGGAGCTGGGGATCACTGGGCATGTGTTTCTTAATCCAAGACCAGCAGTGAACTTGCTGATCGGTGGGAGAAATTATGAAGAAACTGAAGGCAGAGAAGAAATGAGAGAACCAGTGGATGTCAATAATAAAGACCTGATTTGAAGATCTAACTGAATCTAATCTAATCAGCTGAGAACTGAACTGTTTGTGAATGCTTTACAGCATTTTCAGAAACAAGCAGTTTTGCTGGGTTTTGTTATATTGAATAATAATCACATGTTAAACAGTGCTCTGACTGCCAAACTGAACTCTGTCCAATGTTAGCTTCACAGATGATCTTGTTCATTTGCATTTAACACCGCAGCTCTGTGATTGCAATACAGTATCATATAAATCTGTTGTACTATAATGCATAAACCTGCAGCAGTTTCATGTAAGAAACTCAAACGAATCCCTCCCCGGGGCACCTGTTTTTGCTGAGGCGCACGACGCTGCAGTCGTTCTCGTAGCCTCCTCGGTGGTTCAGCATGCCCGTGTGGACGATGTGACCGACAGGAACGTCCAGATCATTGGCACACAGTCTCTGCAGCAGCTGCAGGGCCTGATCTCCGGCAGACTGACACAAACACAGACAGCAGTCACACACGGAGCCTGCAGACCTCTGCTAGCTCTCACAGAACACCACCAGGACTCACTGTGAGCTCAAACTTGGTGAAGGAGGACATGTCGATGACACACACCGCCTCCTTACAGCACTTCACCTCCGCACCCACGATGTCAAACCAGTCCGGCTTGTAGAAGGTCTTGCTCTGATCCAGCGCCAGCAAATCTGTGCGGATGAAGACATGGTGCATTATGGGACATTTCAGTTTTCTAAATGGTAAAATGTGCTGATCATTCATCTGCGAGAGTCCATACTGATCTCTTAAATGTTGATGAAGTACACTTCTAGTTCGAGGCTTGGACACAAATTTAAAGGTGTCGCATTCAAGGTATGAAACCTGACAGAAGTCTGTGAAAACCAGCCAGAAACTGTGCTTTCACTGACGATCCATAACACGCCAACCATACATGAACTTTAACAGGCACAGCACAAAACAAAGGATTCACTGATGAGGCCTGAAGCCGTGAGCCCTTCACAGCACAATTTAAGGAGCAAATATGGGAAGTGAACACATGATGGCGCCACTGTCCTGTTTTATATACCTGTAACTAAACTACATGCACTGCAGTGTTACTGTTTCATCATATTATCATCTACAGCATGTTTTTATTAAAATATTTATTGTAATGGTGTGTCTTGTGTTCGTCATTGTCATGTTTCAATATTTTTGCCACATTCAATATGTGACCCTGCAGCACAGAAGCAGTCATAAGCAGCACAGGTATATTTGTAGCAATAGCCAACAATACATTGTATGCCAAAAATCATTAGGATATTAAGTAAAGATCATGTTCCATGAAGATATTTTGTAAATTTCCAACCGTAAATATATCAAAACTTTGTTTTTCTCAATATTTTGTTTTTTTGCTCCCTCAGATTTGTCCTAGCTTATTTACTCAGCTTTCAGATGATGTATATAATCAAAGGTATATTTAAAAAGAAACTGACCATTATGACTGGTTTTGGAGTCCAGGGTCACATATTGATATTTTCTATATTTTTGCCACATTATAGAGGGTCCAGCGTAAGAGAGTGTTTAAACTTCTTTTTTTTCCTGGTAAATACATAACTCATCTCTGATCTGAGCACAGCAGTAATCATCCTGTACGTGTGACAGAAACGGTCAAAGCTGAAATGAACACGCGCTGATCAGACGTGGTTTCTCACCTTTCCCGGCTGGAACGAAGTACTTGGCTCGCTCGAAGCCGTGCTTCTCCATCCAGCGTGCTCCCTGCGTGTCCAAGCGGTCGTACAGCGGACTCGTGCGCAGCTGCCGACCCGTCTGGAAGTCCCAGCGAGGAACCTTCAGCTCGTACAGGAGCGCTGACGGATCACACACAGAACAAACCAACAAATAAACATCCCTGCAGCCCAGAGAAACACGCCTCAGCGCTCAGACTGAGATCAGGAAAACACACGTCTTCAAATAACGATGCACTACAGTGATGTGAGGTTTAAGGAGCTGTTGTCTACACTAAAATAAAAAAATTTAAAAAGTTGAGCCAACTTAAAATTTTAAGGTAACCAGCTTCAGCAGATTTTTGAGTTTGCTCGACTTATTTTTGTGGGAGATTCTCAAATTTTAGTTGTATAAACTTAAAACAACAAGTTGAGAAAACTCAAAAATCTGCTGAAGCTGGTTACTGGTTATTTTTGTAAAATAACTTCTGTTTTTGCTTTTCACATAAAAGAGTGGTTTCAGTTTAATGTTTCGCAGGCTCATTTATTGCTAGTAAATGCTACTGATGATAAG